>NW_009198418.1:0-40180 GCF_000690835.1 Fulmarus glacialis | reverse complement strand
AGCAGCGGTAGGTGGGAAGGCTGAGCAGCGGTGCCAGCTCCCCTCTCAGCAGCTGTGATTTAGCAGTGAAGCCTAAGTAGGAAATAACAAAGAAATACTTGCAAAATAAAAATGCTTTTGATGTGAATAGAAATGTTTATAATAATCTGGATTTTTTTCATGTAGATAAGGCTCAGAAAATGTATTTTGTCAAAGTGACATGCAGCGAGCTCTAGTAGGTGTACCCATTTCAGGATAAAAGGAACAGAAGCTGCTCTCTTGATGAACCTGAAAGCTTTCTTAGAATTACAAAAGGAATAAATGATCTTAATCATATTAACTCCTGGGTGGTCGCCTGAATCTTTGTGAACGGTATTCATCACATCCCAAACTGTGTAGTTTTAACCTGCACAAAAGACAACTTCAGATGATCTCATCATCTCTTTTTCAGTGGTGTAAGTTATCGCTAACACCCAAAAGGCACTTTGGATTTTATTTCCAATATGAGCGCGTCCAGTTCAGTAAACCTCATAGCAGGAAGACAACTGGTGCTCTGGCAAGAGCAGCACCCTGCGGCACTGGCACGTCCCGGCAGCCTCCCTGAGCCTCTGCCGCGGCCTCGGCATGCAGAGCATCCTCCCCACCGGTGTCCCGGAGAGGGTCCGGTGGCTGACAGCTGGTGAGAGGAGAGGAGGGGCTGCAGGAGCCGGGCCACTCGCCTCTGCCATGCAAATGGCTGGCCAGGAGACGTGGCCCCTCCTCGTGCCTCCCGCAGGTACCGGTTGGGACAGCCCTACTTAAACCAGTTCTTGCCCAAAGCCACAGCAGCTTAGCGTGGCATCTTCCAAGCAGCTGCAATCAGGACATCAACTGTTGAAGCTGCTATATGGACGTGTTTATAAAGAATGAAAAACATTGTCTAGATTGTACCTTTCCCTCCAGCACCGTGTTTTCAAAGGCAATTTCTCAGACTGTCTTTTGATCTCAGGTGAATGGGACCACTAAATTTTGCCATACTTACACTGGTAACAACGGCTGAACCAGTCTTCTTGATTTGGGAAATCAAAGTTCTTCGCCAAAGGACTTATTCAAAGGCAAAATGAATTAGCCTTTTTTTATCTTACTGCACGTACTTCAGGAATTTTGGAATATTAAGAACCCCCAAAGACTCCTTTCTTCTCTCCAGTTACCATGGTTCATCCTGACAAGCAGCGATACCCCCACTCGCAGGCAGCCGCTCCCAGGAGCTTTGGGGAGCGACTAGGGCAAGTGGGAACAGTCCCATGTTGTTTCTGGAAGAGGCGCTGGGAGTCTGGGCACCGCAATGGGATTGTGGTGGGTGAAGCGTTTTAAGAAAAAACATCACAGGCCAATGGAAACCGAATTAACTCCCCGCTCTCCCTGTCCCACCCCCTCTCCTCCAACTGAGCTGGTAGGAGACCGCAAATGCTAGAAACTGTAAAATTCAGTTTATTCACCCTGGATCTTGGCCACGTGTGATGGAGAGATTCTCAAGTGAAAATGCACTGAGAAATGCTGTGCCCAACATTTACGATCTAAACTTGGTCTGATACAAGGTATTGGTATCTCCCTGCAAACCTGGCTTGGCTTCTATCACCAGCTCATCATGGTTACAGCAGCATGCTACTAAAACCATAATCTTGTGGCAAATGTCCAGAGATCTCATCAGCACATTTTTACCATCAAGTAACAATGCAACACGAGGATGAGATAAACTCACTGATAAAAACTCTACATGTATTGTCTAGAAAGTTCACCTTACTCTCTCCTTAGGGGAAAAAAAGACAAAGCAATGTGCTTTTTTATTGCCTAACCTAGTTTTTTTTCAGGTATAGAAAAGATTGTAAACATTTTTAGGCTCAATAACTATTTATATCTTACACAGGAGTAGAGAGCATGCAGGGCAGGATTCAGCACTGCATGACCTCTCTTTTGCGCAGGAGTGGTTCATGGATGAATCAGCCCGGTTCAGGTCATAGATGCTCACAAAAAACACACCTTTGCTCCACGGGATGGAAAAGCTGAGTACTGCGTGCAGCTCTTGCAAGTCTGCAGGCTCAAGCTCTATGTGCAGGCTGCGGTTTCCTAATGGGCTATGACCAGAAGGGGTGGTCCCGCACTCTCCCGGTGTTGACATTGGTCTCCTTGTGCCCTTGCGATCAGGGATCCCATCCAGTAGAAAATAAAGATTAGTTTTCAGCTGCCTCAGTTTTCTGATTGTGAAACCACACGAAGAGACACGTAGGATAGCCCAGTCCTCCTGGGAAAGAAACACAGAACTGTAGATCTTTCCCTCCAGCGTGAAGTACAACTTTTGCCATGATGCTTTTGCTTTTTAATTGCAACAGGTATTTTTTGCCTTGTTGAGTTTCTCTGAAAGGCGACAGCAAGACTCCTACTGATTTCAGAAGCAGCTAATTCCCCATCGGGTGTGGGGCGCAGCACAGCAGCAAGGACCAGCCCCCAAAACCGGAGAGAGACCCACTCCGACGGGCGGCTGTGTGTGGGGACTACGGCTCCTTTCCTTCGCTTTGCAGTGAAGATGAGGTCAGTGTCCTGCCGTGCACCACTCCGTGCAGACAGCATCAACATGCTGCAGACAGCTTTGAATTAATGATAAGAAAAACATGCCCAGTCCCCTTCACAGGTTTCCTGAATGCTTTTTCTGCTTGAATACTTACTCTCGGCAGCTTTGCATGCCATTTTGCTTTAGTGCTCTGCTTCGTGTGTATGACATGTTGAAATATCAAGGGTTTATTATCTGCACAGCTCCTCTCTTTATTCAGAGATTATGATTTTTGGCAAGAAATAGCTTCTTGAGGCCCTGGGGTGCCTGCAGGCATAGGGGTCACTGCAGGCAGGGCGCACAGAGAGGCACCAGCCCCACCGAGGAGTGGCTGACCTGCTCTGCTGCCCTCCTGCCCCGGCCATGTAAGCGCAGAAGCGAGAGAAACCTATAGGGTTTTGCAAGAGCTGCCCGCTGCTTTCCCCGCTGCTTGGCAGTGAGGGAACCGGTTATAAAAACGACGGGGTTAGGAATCTCCCTGCTCCTCAAATTGTCATCTCCAGCCATGCAGAGCGTGCCCTTTCTGGGAGCTGCTCATGCACGTCGGCTTAGGAGCACTGCTAGAGCTGCCTGCTCCCAGGGACACGGACCTTTAAACATATGCAGCCTGGCATGGACATGGGGGGAAAGGGCAGCAGACAAGGCTGCACACATAAAACAGAGCGGGCATGAGTCAGGACACGCAGGGGCAGCTCCTCTGACTTCAGCCATCAAAAACTGGGGCTCACTTGCCTATCAAAGGAGAGAGGGGCATCTCCAGGAGATCCAGTTTACCCTGTGTCTGTTAATAGAGAGGGTTAGTCACCCGTGTAAAGGGTCCCCTTCTTTTCTGCTGGCTTTAGAGGGGGCCATAGGAGTACTACCACCCTGCACACTGAAGCCTGCTCCTGGAGGCAGGTGGAGAGCAGGTGGAGAGGTCACTCCCACTCTGCCTCCTCCATCTACAGTACCAAGTCCAAGGGTTAGATGCTTTACAGTTCAGCACCTTGCCCTCTTTTACGGCTGGATGCTGAGGAATACTGTCCAGGGGTCTTCATGCTCAGAAATGCTCCATTAGGCTGGATGCGGTGTTGAATTTGGGGAGCCCGACATCTTTCTCCTACTACGTGACCCAGCACACCAGATGCTTGCTGTCATGAGGCAGATAATGATGCTGTTCTACAAGCTAGGCAAAAAGAAAGATTCCAGGTATCTCTGGACAGAAAACACACGTTGCCGCTCTGCTAAGAGAGCTCGAGTTCATTATTTACTACAGAAAATGGAGTTTCAGTGTGGATTGCCAACAGCACTTACTTGCAGGCGCCAATTTAGTAGTTGGGTCTCTGGACAATTCTCCACTGCGGTTACACAGCAGATGGAGCTGCCAGGCAGTCACGGACAGAGACGTGAACTCCAGCATTGCGTCCAGCCTCTGGAGGAATTCTGCAGATGCACTGAGCAACAGCTGAGAGCGTTAAGCCCCCCCAGGGCATGTGTTTTGTATCCCTCTGTAGAGCCCAGCACAGCGTTTGCTGCCATTATCAACAGCACAAACATCTCCTAAGAGACTTCCCTCTTCTCTCAGATAATTCTGCATCTCCTGGCAATTCTGAGAAGCAACAAACCCTTCTCTCAGTGCTCCTTCCTCAGCTACAGAATAGCCAGGCTTCTACACAGCATCCTCAGGCTCTCAGTCAGAGATGCAGCTAAAGGTGCATGTCAGATACTTTCAGCAGTAGCTCTTAAGTAACTACAAAAATACTTGTTTTTCCATCAACAACATAAGCAACATTTTCATTTTTGAAAGGTAGATTTTACTTCTTGCTGTAATATGCCACTGAAATTGCATTAGAGTATCTGATAGCTTCTCCATTGTTTTTTTTTTTGTTGTTTTTTTTTTTTTTAATTGAGTTTTATCTTCAGCGGCATATGGTCTTAGCATAAGGAGTTTAAGTCTGTGACACAACTGGAAACATTAGCACATGCTACATGAAAGAGAAGACATAATTAAAGAGGATCTAGTATCACAAAAAAATAGTATTACAGTCCATTCTGTACGGTTAACAACTAGAAGAAAAATGTATCATCAGAGTGTAACAGACATTTCTTGAATCAAGAAAAGGTCATCTGGCTCATCCCTCTTGGACATCTTATTTCCTTTTGAAAGATATTTAATTGATTCTTTAATTTGTCCCAGGAACCTTCTTAGGGAGAGCATGATGTAGCTTTTGCTCAGTATGTGGCATGAAGCCTGCTCCAAATTCAGCTTACATTTCCTCAAAAATATCTGTGATTTTCTGTAAGGTTTAAATTAGAAGCTTCTTGTTTGAATAATAAATGTTTTAATCAAACAATTTAATTGAAAGATCTCTTATATGAATTTAAGTCAAACCTGGCAGCCTTGCAGACTGAAGTCCATTCTTAAGCCAGGGAATAGGAGCAGGAGCAAGGCAGGCAGCCACCTTGAATTTCTCTGCCAATGTCTCAGCTCTGACTTTAGGGACAGAGGAGAGTTTAGGCTTCCTCATTATCCTTCCAAGAAAGTGTAATTTCCTATTATCATACCACAAAACCTAGAGAGCACCAATGACAGATGGTGGGATAGCAGCAGAGAAAGAGCTGGCCTGTTTGGTTGGCCTTTGAAGGATGAACTTTGTCATCACCAGTGCGCACTGGACGCCTGCAGCTCCATCCAGCTCCTTGGAGGTTTATCACTCGCAATGCCTTCTCAAGTGGAGGAGGAGCTGACAGGCAGGTGAAGGAGGTTGGTCACATCATCTTCCCAGGTTCAAATGAACTGAATTTCTGGGGAATCATTTCGGAATATTGCATCAGTGATGAAGATGATGGCCATAAACACATGCTCTCCCGACAGCTCAGAATTGGCTCTCCATTTCACTCGTTGACTTGTGATTCATATCGTCAGCCTCGGACAGGATTTTCACGTTCCAAAGCTTTAGTGATCATAATGATCAGTTAACTGACTAATCTGCAAAAATGACTCGGGCATCCACTGTATCAGCCTGCGGGGAGGAGATCTTCATGGCTTTGTCCCCGAAACTAGCTTGTTCAGTGTTTCAGAGAAGCGAATCACAGCTGGGGATGCAGCCCTCAGAGCACTGCTACGTTCAGCAGCGGTTGCTAAGCACGCATATTGCCCGGTCAGGGTCCTCATAGAGACAGGAAAGCAGCACAGCTTGAAAGTCAGGTGTGGCATAGGACAGAGACACCGAGCTCTTGAACTTCTTTAGGGGAGAAGATCATTCCTCTTCATTTGGCAACAAAATACCATATATACAGTATTACCAGCAGAAAGTGAGCAGACAATTCAGTAATTGGCTATATTGTTTCATCTGTTTGATAGGGAAAAGGAAAAAAAGAAAAATCTTGAAATTCAGAGACCGAAAATCCAGATTTTATTTTAGTCTGAGTAAAGTTTCTTCTTAAGAAAACTTCTTGGCTGAAACCAGCATAGCAACTTCTTTTTCACTTCCTTTTGTTACCAATCCCAATGTATTAGTAGGATAAAGGAGAAGGTGACTCACGAATCACTGTGGCTCTTTAGCTGTATGAGGCACAACCTGGTGAGGCTGCAAACTCATTACAAACTTCATCACGGTGATCATTGAAATTCACCCTCCTCCTCCACACATACATTTTCTGCCACCACCAAATGTTCCATCTAGGCATCAGTTTTAGCCTTTCACTTGACTTTCAGGAAGTATCCCTAATTAAGCCCATTTTGACTGGAAGGCATCTTGGATCCATCCTTTACATTTCCATGGGTTTGGAACATGAGGTACTACCAAAATATTAACAAGGGACTTCTTTGGAGAATTTTTTTCCCATTATTACTATGTTTATCCCACCATAAAAAGACTTTCCACTGCATCCCAACCATCAGACCTACTTCCTTTCCCTCCTTGAAAACCCATCAGTCCTTTCACTTTCTGCTTGCCAATTCCACACCTCTCTCCCAATCTGCTTAACACCCCTGGGAAGCCCCAGGGCTTCCTTAGGAAGTTTGTCTATCCTGGCAGTTGCTCCTGACAGCAGGAGCTGTGGAAGGCAGTGAATTGCCTCTGCTCTGCAGCCGGGATGCAGTCGGGTGGGTGGCAGGCAGACAGCTCCTGCATGATGGCTGGAGATTGTCCTTGGCTTGTACATGCTCCAATTGGGAATGTCAAGTCTGATTTTGATTTTACTTTGCAAGCATATTCAAAACCTTGGGCCTTGTATATACGGTAGATTCAAGAGCAGGGAAGAATTATTTCTGGTGTACATTCTATCACTGTAACAGTCACTGAAGCAAAAACTCCCTTTGCTGACCAACCCCTCAGGATAATCATTTTGAGCTCCTGCAGTAATGGAAAAGGAGAGACTGTTGAGTCCGTGATGACATGCCCCAGTGCTCATCAGGCACCAGCAGGTTTTTTAGTTAAGAAAAATCAAAATCAATTAGGCACTTCCTTTAAAACCCTTATCTGTGCAGCATTCGGTATCTTCACTCTGATGATTATGTCATTTTACAGGTTCCCCTATGACCTTAATTGTGACCTGAATTTCTAATGGGGATAGCCGTAAAACCAAAACCAAATTTGAATCAAAATCTCATCACAGTTTTGTAAGTAACATAGGCCTGACATACGCTTAACATATAAATTCTTAATTTAGAAAAGGCAGGGGAAAAAAAAAAGATGCAAGTCTAACTCTGCTTCTCTCTGAAGGTTGCATTTAATGAACCTGATCCTATTTTGCAAAAGTCCAAACCATTTCTGTAGGTCCCATTCTGTCTAAAAATTCTCATTTATCAAGTCTGTGTTTTTAAAACACTTCCCAGTCCTACAAAATGGCAGGGTCTCACTGAAAGTTCTACTCTAATCGTCCTCACTGAAATGCTCAGAGGGCTGGCTCAGAAGCTGGGTCATGTAATCTCCTACGTGCTTTTGAGGTTAGATTCTTGCTGCCTCACTTCCCTATCTCTCTCAGCATGTCGTCTTACTTCCTTTTGTTGTAGTCTTGTTATTAGCATTTTATTTGCTCACCTCACCAAAATATCTGTTTGCATTCTTCGTAAAAGAATTATTGATCTACCAGAATGCGTAACACCACAGACTTATCTTTCCTAACGTTTAAAAGTAAGCTATTTTTATAGCTCCAGCTGCGCAACCTCCTGTTTTGTTGGTGGTTTAGCACACAATTAATTTCAAGTCTGACAAAATAGACTGGAAAAAGATGGATAGTACACAAAATTTGCTATACAGAAGTTAGACTTCTTTAATAGTACTGATGGGCAGCAGGAAGTAAAACCCATCCTTAAGCCTTGGCAGGTCAGGACTAAAGTTCAAGCTATGCAGACTGACCATCAACCTGCTTTGTCTTTGAGGAAATCACTAATTGCTGATGTTCGCTGCTTTAGGTAATAGACTTACACTTCTGTTTTCCTGCTATTAAAAGGTAAGCACTTTCCTTCAGTAATTGAGTAATTTTTTGCTCTAGTATAAGAGCCTGTCACCCCTTCATGGCCATTGCTCATGGACACATGGCAGGATGAGAACATAGGAGGTGAACGGTCTGGATTCACACCTAAATGCCTTACATCTTCTAGCTTGGGCGACATCTTAGCTATAAGCATTATGGAGTTAACCCTTCTCTACTTGGAACAGAATTGTGAAACCGAGTACAGAAACACTGTCAGGTCTTAAAACACGCATACAGATGTTTTGCTGAAGTTTAGTGTTTCCTCTACAAAGCCTACAGCCCACCACCTCTGGTCGTCCCAGAACACATTAAGCAACCAACAGAGGCAACGGTACATCCTTATCTTTGGTCAGAAAAATTCTTGTTCATGAAATGCCACTAGCTGGCAATCCAGAGACAACCTCACTGACCTAGAAGTGTTCTCCAGTTCATTATGGCAGTAGGAGTTGGAATTAGATATGCTGATGCTAAATGGCTTAGCATTAACAGCAAAACAGCTTAACTACCCTGTCCCAGAAGGTTAAACTATAATGAGCCTCTTAAGAAATGCCCAGTGCAATGGACAAGCACTAGGCTTTGTGGCACAAGGTTGGGGATCAGTCTTCCTCTCCACTCAGTGCGTAGCTATACGGCCAGCAGAAAGAGTCAATCCAGACCAGAACATTTCCAAGTATTACTTTTGAAATGTAAAGAAATAAAATGATCAAATTTAGATGTAAAGAAATCACCTGATGGAATTAAATTTGACATTCTTCTATGCATAAGGATATTTTACCATGATAAGGACTTTTATTTAAATAATTCTTTCCTCTTTAAGGATCTTAAAAAATTCAGCAGCTTGGGACTTGGCTTTGCAAATTCACATGCGTTGACAAGCTGTTATGTCTGCCCTACAAGTTACCTGGGGTCCACGCACGCTTGCCCGTCTGCCTGGGATGGTCTGCTGTGATGGCAGCTCAAGTATATGATATTTAGATTTTATGCAGACGGCACTCTAATCTACAGCAATAGTGCCATTGTAAATGAATGCTTCCAATATGCAGATATCACTTTACTCACCACAAATATGTAGATTCCTGAAGAAATGCTCCAGCTTTAAAGCACTACAGCACAGCTTATACAATGGACCACGATTAAAAGCAAGGGGAAGAAAGAACATGGAGCAAGCAGAAGGCAGCAAGGGAGAAATTCCTCCCACCAAACCCGATGTTTCTTGTCAGGCAAGAAATGGCTGGTCAACAGAAATAATTTGCTAAGTTGCTTCAGGGAAGCACATCTCTAGTAAGAAAGAAAACATAAAAAAACACCCACCAGAAGAAAGGTAGCCTACGGTTAAAAATACTTATTTTCTTCGACTATTTTCCAAGCTCTTTTAAAGACAAGCCCCAGACATGTAATCCAGGGCATGACATATTTGAAGTTCTGTTCTTGAAACCTTTTCTTTTTGCCCTCTTCTTCCTAGTCAGGAGCCACAGAAAGTAATGGGTCTGCAATGAATTACAGCATTCCAGATCTGCATCTAGTAGTTGAGTTTGGGGGCCCCATATGTTTCAGCTTCCTTCAAGGCTACTTTCAGCCACTACAATCCGGCAATGTCTGGAGATTTTGCCAGTAGGGCTAAGCATCCATCTAAGCAGCTGTGTTAGAAAAAAATTCCTTAAAAATTTTCTGCAGAACAGCTTTACCAGAAAGTTCTCCAAACATGTCTAAAACTGCCCTGCTCACTGCAGGAACCTTGCATGTTCCAAAAATGTGGGTTCCTGAGAGGCCAAGCAAAACTGCACAGCTTGCACAGTGAACCTCTGAAGCCCTTAGAAACTCCTACTTCCAAGCCATAATTGTTGCTGTATTTTGCCTAGGAACAGAATCCGAAATTGCCATTTTCCCTCTAGTTCTAAAAAAGCAATTTGGTCCATAGCACGATTGACTTGGCTCTAATAACTGTTACCCACTGGAAAACCAGCGGATGCATCCGAAATTGCCATTTTCCCTCTAGTTCTAAAAAAGCAATTTGGTCCATAGCACGATTGACTTGGCTCTACCCCGTACGTATTTCACTGCTAATAACTGTTACCCACTGGAAAACCAGTGGATGCATCCCTCATCTAAATGCTGGAGGTAAGGGATGCATAGCTACAGCCTCACCCCGTGATCCAAGAGTCCTCCCACACCAGCCAGTGCTAACGGGATGACTAATACCCCTAATGTCCCCTCCCATCTCCAAAGCAAATCTACATCTCTAAAATAGTTCATTCTGCTTCAAGCACCCGTTTAAAGACTGCTGTGCCTTGCATCTACTGAAGCTCCATGTCAGCCTGGCTGAGGAGAGGGTAGAAGATAACTTGACCTACAACTCAAACAACTGATGATAATGCAAAGTGCTGACTCCAGTAAAGTCACACCAACCCGAGGTGGATCTCTCACCCTGAGACCAAACCAGGAGAACAGCCTCAGCTTTTCTGCTTGCAGCTGGAAACTGAATTACATGGGACAGGAAGTCTTTGGAGCACTTTCCTGTCACTCATCTGTCAAAAGCAGAGCTTGGGGACAGCAAGGCACAATGTAAAACATAGAATTGAGCTTCATATTCTGGATTCATATTGGAGTTGTCTCTTGTCATCAATGTTTCTGAATTTTTTAAAAGCAGGTAGTTGTTATGGCAATTAGCACTTGGCAGGTTTAAAATGAAATATTTTTTTTGTTATTTCAAACTAGGCTACAAGAGGATAGAAAAAAAAAGGAGATGAATTCTTAAAACAAATTATTTTGTTACATTAAAACAGAAGAATAAATGAATCAAGCAACCTTTACTGTATAATTCATTACCTCAAGAGTGAAAAAGCATGCTTGGGTCTTACTCATCACAACTAGCAGCTCCTACTACTACAGCTGACAGGTAATACTAATTTTTCTAAGGGTGGGGTAGGCAAAAAATTATTTTCAGTTATATCCACAAGATCAATGCATGGCCTTTGAATACACCTCAAAGGCTACAGCAATTGTTTAGAATAGTTCTCACTTTCAACAGGTTCCTTACACGAGTTTTGAGGCACCTTACCACCACATCAGTAGCAAGCAAGTTCCCCTCTTTGAAAGGGTACTTTGAGTAACCATTTTCAGAAAGACTGGGATTCCCTACCCTCCAACAACTTTTAACTGCACCTTGGAAGAAAATAAAGCTACTTACCATAAAAAAATCCCAAGAGAGAGTTGGGAATAGAGGCTAAATCTTGACTTCCAATACATTTTCTTATACATAGGGCTGTCCTTCCTTCCCTCCTCTGTTCAGAATCTGGAAATACCAGCCTGCCAGGATCTTGCTGAGATGCAAATTACTGGAAATAAGGAAGCATACCCAGTCACACACTGCCAGCTGCACAGACAGCTTACCAACAGAAGGTGTAGCTAGTTTAGCTACCTACCTTTCAAAAGGACCCGAAGCAAAAGGTAAAGTAAAAGGTAGGCGCTAACTGGACTGTCAGAGACTGCTTCTACAGTATCTTGAACTTGCATCTTTAGAGTTTCTGCATGCCCATGTTGTCATTCTAGAAGTCTTCCCCTTCAGGAGAATGAGGCTGCAGGTGGATGCTAGGCTGCCCTCAGAGCAACTGGCGATTCAGCTTCAACACCCCCAACCTCTCTCTCCTGGTTTTGCCCCCTCAACCTGTGCTGTCTAGTCCATAGTTTGTAAGCGCTATGCAGTTCCCGTAGAAATAGCAATCTGTATTGCAAACGTGTGCGGTGCTACTACTGCACTGAAGGCTCAAAGAATTCAAGGCCTCTGTGAGCCTCTTCTGCTCAATAAAGCAGAACGGGATATGCATTGTGTGTGAAGCAACACTGCCACATTTTAGGAGGGTCTTCAATGTCAGAACAAAGACTAAAAATACATGAAAATATGCTTGTAGTAAGACGAGGCTGATCATTCAATTTTTTTCATGATCAAATACTGTAGATCACTCTAGTGCAGGAATGGAGGAAATGAAGACTCAGGGGTGAACCTTCTGTGATATTTAAGAGATCAGCTTAGGTACCGAAATAAGAGAAGGCTTTCTTAAAAAAAACAAACCAAAAAACACCACACCAAAAAAATCCAATGACCTCCTATGTAAAGATACCTTCCATATTTTGTGTTTGAAGGCACACGAGTAAAATATTTCTGCTATATTCCACCAGTCCTCATTTGATTATGTGCTTTTTCATCTTCAGTAATACCTTGATTTCTCCAGGTACATGGAGTAATTTACAGAAACCTATTAACTCAAAACTTTAAGAGTTGGATAAAGATAAAAAAAAAAAAAGGAAAAAAAAAGCGCGTTTTCAGGTCAGATTATTTCATATAACTTAAATTTAAATGTTTAGAGTAAAGCAGTTTACCATACAAGTTGAAAGTCAAATCCTTTCAGTAAGGGACGCAGGCAACATCTTCATTAAAGCCTTTCTAAGAGACAGAACTCACATTTGCTATAGAGTCAGCTATTGTCTTTCCTTTCTAAAAGTGGATCCAATATCCCCAAAGGAATTTTTTAGTCATGGTCTGCCAACTTGCGTCGCTTCCAGACTGGAATGTAGCCCTTTGTTTTGTAAATGTATTTGATTACTGCTTTTTTCCTTTTGACCAGTGCTTTCATGTATTAAAGAAGTCATTGTTAATTTTTTCAGTGGTAATTGAGGGATATACCAAGTTCTCCCTTAGAAAGCCTCATTAACCTTTGCCCTCCATATTCTTCCCTTCTTCCTGTTCTTAATCAGATTCTAATTTTTATTACCTATTATAACAGATTATTAACTTTCCATTCTAGGAATGGTGACTAGTGTCCCTAACTACTTTTTTTAAGGTTTAAGATTACCTTTTCTACCAATCTTGATCCTTAAATTCTGGGGCAAAAGGGCTGAGCTGCTTCTAGAAATGGAGCATCTCCATTGCATTCCAAATGCAATGATCATATGTATTTTAACTTTTTTTTTTTTTAAAAATACAAGAAAAAGTCTATACTGAACTTCTAAAAAGTCAGACCTGTAACTTGCTTAAGTCCACTGCATGTGCAAAAGGGTAAGGCAATGGCGTTCATGTTCAGTGACTTGGTTCATCTTATTCTTCCAGGTATCAGATTAACCTGGTGACACCAAGATAACTTTTCACCCAAGTAAAAGCTACCTAAAACTAGAAAATACTTACACTGTGCTTACAGGTACAGCTCAGTCAAGAAAAAGGCCACTCAAGCTTCCCTTATGTTGACTACATAAATGCAACAAGAATATTTTAATACAGTTCAATTATTTTCTAAGAGTCTCAGTTCTTGACAGACACTGTTTGAACATTAGCCTTAATTTCCCTGTAATTATTTCAGTTTCAAACCAAATATCTACAAACACCATAGTTACTCTGTGAATACCATCAGTGCAGACCTCACTGGGGATGAGGAAAGGAAGAGCATCATTACTTTGGGAAGCCTTTCCACAAACTGAGCTGTAGTGTCTGAACCCTCTGAACTCTGTGGAGGCCCGTGTTCAGTTCTCCTTTAAAGAGCTAACAGCAGCAACCTATGGGTTTCCATATAGGGTTTTCCATAGACCTATTCCAAAGGTCAGCTCTTAAAGAACTTCGTATGCCTTTTGCTGTAAGTCTGGGGACCATATGTTTGTTAAGGTATCTCCAGAGTACCAGCTGGACAGTCAGAAATCTGTAGGCATCTAAAAGTTGTAAATTAATTAATTAGAGCAATCTTAAAATCAGATATGAAGTATTCAATCTTGACTTCCCTGAAATTAAAAGTAACTATGCCTAAATGCGTATTAAGATTTTCCATAATAAAAATACTTCCATATTGAATTTGTGTATAATACTACCATTACTCTAAAAGGTGTGGGAAGACAGATCACATGAAATCTACACCAAAGGTAGTTGAAAAGTCCATTCATAAAACTTTTATTCCACTTACATCAACTTAATACACATGTTCTGAACAGTTATGCTTGGATTGTTCATGAAAATTTCATAAGACATTAAACAAAGCTAGCCATCATCTCAAGTTATTTCCCTGTTAACTATTTTTACAGCACATGCATGTTAGGCAAGTATCAAAAAAAAAAAATCACAAAAGCAAAAAACCTAAAAAAGTTAAATACATGGGTTTTTGTTTTACTGCTGTGCTCGATATACAGTGTCATTATGGATATCAAGCAATTCATTTTTTACTGCATCTTTACTTGTACATTTGTTCTTAGGTTGCTTAAACCATTTAAATACAAATAAAATGTGTAGCAAAAATAATGAAAGCAACAGCAGATAACTTTACAAATAATGGAATGTGAACCGTTTCTCTGTCCTTCTCTAGAGAAAGTAGACTGGGCTATCAAACTGTCTTAAGGAACACTTCAGCTGCAATCAAAGATGTACACTTGATTGGCATATTCCACAGATTTCACATGTTGACTTGACATGCAATATCTATGGGACATCAGTTTATTCACAGCCATGTGTGCTCCAGCTTGAATACTCATGCTAACTACACCTGTGGCTGCAACTGATTATCCCTTTTTTCCATCGTGACAGACCAATATGCAAGCAGTCATCTTCGCTTGACATAGAAAGCTGTTTTAACACTGGCCTTGTGGGAAGCCACAATGTACCAAAAGTACTATGCCAAACATGTAAAACTTGTATAAAAATTTCACAACCCTATATTGGCCACCTCAGATGAAAACAGATAAATTCCCCAAATGTTAACTGGCTCTATTCCCCTAATATTAAACAAAACCACATGGGAAATATAGAAATCCAAATAGAAGTAACATAAACCTGTCAAATCGTAAACAAAAACTATTTGTGGGACAGCATGGATGACAAATGGTCTACTGTGTGAATTTCAGAATGAGGCAGACGGAAGTTGGAAGGCTGGTTAATTCTCCCCTCCTTCTCCTGCTTCGGCTTCATCTCCTTGGGTATCCGATGTCCACAACTGTTCGGGAAAGAAAACAGAGTAAAATATGTAAGATATTAACATTTATGACTAAAAATTAATAAGGAATTACTAGAAAGAAAGCCTACTTCTTAAATAATAATTTTGTAAGAGGTCCTACTAAGCACCACGGAAAACAAAAAGCACACATTAACATTAATATATTTCTTGGCTATTACAAAATGGAAATCTAGTCCTGGGTGACCCAACCCTACACTGCATTTAATGAGGAAGTTCATGAACAGCCAAAACAGAAAGTCTCATATCCACAAGGCTCACTAAAATATGATTACAAGTAAGCAAGAATCAGACCTACAGAGTAGATGCATCAGAATCAGGAACTAAGAATACTTCGTTTCCTGTGGATTTGTACCTTCTCCTCAAGTGAGCTTTACGCATCTTTCTGAAGGAAGAGCTTCAGTAAAGGTCTCTCCACATCCAACATTAGAGTGAATGCTACCTTTTCTTCAAAACAGGCATCTGAAGTTTTTTTGTTTTTTAAAACAAAAAACATTTCACCGAAATCTCTATCCCTTGGCTCTATTCAGTCAGTTGTGCCCCCCTTCAGCAACTTTTGGAACACAAACTTGGAGGGCAGGGCAAGGAGGAAATAAAATCAGGCTAAACATGCAGTATGCACAAAATCTTATTTTCAGCTCCATAAAATCATAGTAAGGAGCCATATATCAAGACTAAGTACCAACTACGGAAACTAAGCATCAGTTCCAGAGCAACACCCAGAGCAAAGAAATTATTTTGTGAACCAAGTATCTCGCCACGCTGGCTGCTTCCAAACTATTACCAGCCCAGTATGATTTGTAATCTCTCACTTTATGGAGTTATAGCAACATTAACAGAATCTTTCACGCTCTATAGCATAAGGTGGTAAAACCTAAGAACAACTAATTCTCTCTCTACCTACAGTGTACACTCTACCTACACTACAGACTCACAAGATGCTACCAAAAAAAAAAAATTTAAAAGGAAAAAAAAAAAAAAATCCGTCATCAGAAACATTTTATCCCTTCCAGGAGTACAAGACAATCAAGAAACTTGCACAAGACCAGTAGCCTTGTTCTTGCTCTGAACATAATACACGATATCTGCACTAAGCGTTCCTTGCTGAAGGCACTAAGCAACAAGAGTTTACTGGAGACAACAGCATACTCATCAGTTTCTAGCCCCTGCACTACATTCTATGTTACATTATTAGAATACCACGTTATTCTCAAACTTCAGTGCTATTCTTATAAGGAACAGTTAGTAAGAACAGTTTTATTAGAATGTTATCAGAGACTTCTATCCTAAATCCTCACCTCTAGAGTATATACAGGTATGTACATATATATACACCTTTATTCATTAAATAAAAAGGGGCCTGACTGATATGAAAGGAGGATTACCAATTGAGAGCACAGTTTAATGAATCTGCTGGGAAAAAAAAAAAACCCTTAGGGGGAAGGGATGCCTTTTTAAATTGTATTTTAAAGAAAAAACAATTTCATAACAAGGCAAAGAAGGAATTGTCTAGCAATCCTAGTAAAACAGATTTTGACTTGATATACTAAACAACCCTCTGAACACTTCTCTGCCTTCAGTCCCCGCTGAGAATGAACACAGCCTCTTCTTCAGACATACAAGACTCAATGTAAAAAGAATTAACAACGGAGGAAACCGGTCCTGCACATAACTGATCAACATGCTAAATCACTGTCAAAAGTCTTTGTAACAGACTTGCATAACTAGCAAAATAGACCTGTTTTATATTTATGAAATTCATTGCAGTCTTTGCAGTAACACACACATCAAAATTATTTTCTACCTCAAGAAGTTGTGGAAAAACGTGAAATCAATGCACTCGTACAGGTCACGCTAAGCAGTCACGCAAAGCATTTAAGGCAAGACATATCATCCTTTCAAGAATGTGGAATCTTGCAGCTGTCTACAGCTTTCTCCCATATAATGGAAAGCTCACATCAATTATCAGGCCTATTACCGTAATTCACACACTATGGTAGCTCAGTCCAACTTTTGCTCTTGTATGAAACAATTTGCTTTCCAACTGCTTTGACAAGCTTTACATTATTTTTACTGGGAAGCTAGCAATTAAAGTCAGCTTCTATCCTCTATTTCAATACCACTCATTCAGAGGACAGCTCTTGAGCAATCTCACTCAAGGGGACAGTACACACAGACATTGAGAGCGATGCCAACCCTGTATCTGTCTCCATTACAGAGGTTGAGAAATCTCTTCCATTTGTTTTGTAAGCAACAGCTGGAACAATCATAAGTAGTTTTTTCAGTAGTGTTAAGTTGCCGTTCTAGCGGAAAAGGTTCCAAGGAACAGGGAAATAAAGTGTTAGAAACAAAAGCAGAAAATATGGCAACTCCAATTTTATGCAACTGCACAACTTTACTTCTAGTTTTGTTAAAAGAAGCCCAACTATTTTGTAAATGTCTCTGATACCAGATGCACAAAACATGAACAAGGGGTTACATCTGGCAACAAGAGGTGCTTCTTATTTTTTCAGTTCTGGCTTGCAGCTCTCCCTTCCCCCCACGAAGACCGGGGAGTGAACTATGCCATTAATTACGCTATTGCATGTTTGCTTACATTTACTGTTTCATTTGCTTTAGATGTTTATCTTTGCCAGTTTTGAAGTTCAAAGTAGGTTAAAAAACACCCCACACACAATATGAAGATTTTGATTACTCTGACAGAGCAACACAATCTTGACCCGTATCTTATGCCACAGACAGCTGTGAGTCCAAGGAAAAAAAAGAATTAAGACAGTTGTTTTACGACTGCCATGGAAATAGCCTGGCTAGCACTGATTCCAACTTCAGCTTTACCAAAATTAAAACCAAACAAGAAAACCCCCATACAACAGGCCCTTAAGTGGACTTCAGAGTTTACTTTGTAGTTTTCATGTAGGATCTATTCCTTGCACATGCAATCACACAGAATAAGCTACATGAAATTTGACATAAGTTTTGAACAGGCAAATGTGACTGTATTCTCAAATGCTGTTTAACAAAAGATAATAGCTTTGCTAGTCACAGTCCTAACTACGTCACTTTAACAAGTTACGTTCCTTGAATAAAAAAACCTGAAAAAATTTGGTCAATTTGTCATGTCAGAAAACAGTGTTAATTAGCATGCAGACAAAAAAGACTGGGCAGGAGAAAAAGATGTAGCTTAGAAACATCATGTACCATAAACTCATCTGTAAGTAAATGACAGACACAGCTCCACAGCTAAGAACAAACAGGACAACTCTGAGTGCCACAAAGACCAATCACATTATCAACAATATGTAAACTTTAATAATACTCACTGTCAAGTTGTCTCTCAGTAACTGCATTATTAGCGTGCTGTCTTTGTATGACTCTTCACTTAATGTATCAAGTTCAGCAATTGCTTCATCAAAAGCCTAGTGTTATAAAAACAAACAACTCCATTGGCCATGCAACAAAAGGTTATGCAAATAATAGAAATGGAATTTTTCCCCTTCTTTAGACTTACCGTTTTTGCAAGGGAACAGGCTTTCTCCGGGGAATTAAGAATCTCATAATAAAACACGGAGAAGTTTAGAGCCAGACCTAATCTGATAGGATGTGTTGGCTGCATCTCCTTTTTACTGATTTCAAAAGCTTCTTGATATGCTTGTTGTGATTGCTCCACTATCCCTTTGGGGAAAAAACAAACACACACAAAACCCACAAGAAGTAAGTAATTCACATACTGTATTCAGACATACAATCAGGATTGTGTTCACGCTTGCATGAACAAAGTACGTTAAAAGTGAGTGCCTGTGAATGAGCACTTTACCTAACAAGCTGCTATTTTATGAAGATTTATTAAATCACATTTTTAAGTTATTCAAAAAAATGAAGTTGTCATTGACCAAATCACAGGTTTGAGTCTCTCCCTGCCACCCTGTGACTACTTCTATTTACAAATGTTTGCAGCAGTTTTATAGCACTTAAGGAATATAAAACCCACCACCTACATGAAAAGGTAAAAAATTGAAGTTTTAAGTACACACAGGTTTGATGTAGTACCACAATTTCAATGTCTTTAAACGCTACAAAGCATTACAGATCCACATTTTAGTCACAGAACACACTGATGACCTTTGCCTATCACGCTGAACCCTTTCAGTAACAGTCATCTATGAATTCCCATTCAAATCATTTGGCAAAGATAGTGTGGCATACCTCAACCCAAATTAAATATGTATTTTTAAAAGCGTCCAACATAGTTCCATTTCCAATGCAAATATGGATAGCATTTTTACCTAACTTAAACGTTCTAGTACCTATAAACTTTGAAGTAAGGGAGAAAAAGTAACAATTGGTCTCTTTTTTTAGAGATTAATCTTTTGCCATTCTCTTAATGGGTTCAACTGTACAAGTTACAAACACTTGGCGGAAAAAAACAACTATATTGTGTATACTAGGATTCAAGAGCTCAACAGTTTCCATTCTCACTGAACACACTTGAACTTATGAGCAGACTATGCCTGCACAAGTCAGAGATCATGGCCCAACACAGCCCACAAGCTGGACCATGCCCCTGATGACTGCAGGAGGCAAGAGATGCACTAGACACTGCGCCCAAAGGGACCATTGCTCCTGCACTCTCCAAGACTGTTAATAGCATCTGAGAGAAAGGTGGACAGGAAGTCATTCAATTCAGATGCAAAAGGATTCCAATCCTAACATTTCTGGATCAAACCAGAAATGCATCCAGCATGATCTCTGCAACAGCGCCAGTCACATGTATTCAAAAATAAAGAAAGGAATTTTAAGCTAAGGACTCAAAAATACATCAGTATTTAAGTCAGAAGTACACAAAGTCTGAGAATAACTGAATACCAATATTTGGGATGTCTAGGCAATCTCTTATTTGTTCCCTTCATGTATTCACAAAAATTAAAGCATCATATTGTCCTCTTCAACATAGAAGAGGGAGGACACTCACTGCACAATTTTTCAACACTTTGTCCTCTCTCCACTAATAATGGACTGCTTCAGAAAAATCAGACAACTGCCATAATACCTTGAAAACGACCAGAAGTTGGTATATTACAGTTGAGAAGAACCAGGTTTACTGTAAGTTAGATTTAGAAATAGTGAGAAGTCTTTTACTCTTCTCATAATGGAAAAGCCTTAGAAAATGGCACAGTTTATGAAAGACAAAACAAGCAGCATGAAAACAAGTAACTTCAAGGAATGAAGCTGAGCATTTTATTTTTTTCATCATTTTTCTTTAACATAAATTACTTCCAAAAAAAACCAAAAAGGCCTATTTTTTCTACTGATTTGAGAAAATACAGTTACCTTTTGAGCAGTGATTTGGGGAACTTACTGCAAAATTTGACGTATCCTGTTAATTTTTAAATCAGTCACCCAGTATAAAAAAAGTTGCAAGATTTTTAACCTTGAATTCTTTAGAAAGTGTTGTATAGTTCCAAAGTTCAAGGCTAAAATAGTAGGGTGAGGTACCTGCTTGACATTCCTGTCTGCTAGATTGCTGTAAGAAAACCCCAGTCGATAAAACAAACAATCTGGTTTACGAAGATAAAAATCCAATTCCTAGAGTTGGGAGCTTTGTACTGTTGCTGTATTTACTGCAAAAGGCTGAAAGAATACTGTCCAACTAAATGGCCATTATTTCCTAAACAATAATTATCAACTGCTCTTCTTCAAGGTCCCAGACAGCCTACAGGAAAAGCCTGTGAGATGAAACACATAGCGGAGGCGGGGGCGGGGCGCAGGGCAGGATCTTAAGTTTAGGAGCTATAGAACTATGAGCTAGATGGGCTTTCCAAAAATTTTCTTCATCTGGAAACCCACTAAAAACTGCTCAGCCAGGGGACTGGGTAAAATGAACTTCAAAACCACTTTAAACAAAGATTTTCACCGTCTAATTTTAGAGTCTGCAACTTAATCCTCAACAGAAGAAGAACTTTGGGACTCAAAATATTGTACCTTCTATGCATGTGAATAGAGATTACTAAAAGGAAAATATAATTACTCTCTGTAAAGTAACAGATCTAAAGTACTAGTTACACATGCAATTCTGCTGCCACCAAGACTGGGCAGTTTGCACACAGTAAAGCATCAGAAGTCAAATCAAGCCCTATTATACTAGGTCTTATCATCTTTATGCAACTCCCTATTATCCAGCATACTGGGGAAACTAGGCTACCCTATATTATGTAGCTATAACACATATGCCACAAAGCTAAAGCAGACATATCTTATCTCCTTGACATTATTCCAAGTCTGTTTCACCTCTATACTAAACTCAACTTAGTTTCTGTGAAGTCATGCAGACATCTTTCTATATCATACTGAGAGAGCTTATTAGCTTGCCACAGGGGCACCACACGTTCCAACAGCACTGCAAGGAACCTAGTAAGTCCTACAAAAGGGCAGAGTGCTACCGAGCAACAGGAGCATAACTGAATAGTTCTCCAATAACCCCGAGGGTCCCAAATCCATGCATTCAGATTCTCTGCACACTCCCAAGCACCCCATACTTCTGCAGACTGAGTGCAGACTAAACTTGAGTCTGCAAGAAAACAGCTCAGGGCTAGCAGACATTACCAGATTGGGCTCTGGGCTGAAGTGCGCTGCTCTTCAGGGCACGCTGCCACCAGTCATAAACTGGCTCCAGGGAACAGTTCAGCACTGTTTGCACCAAGCTGTACCTAAACATAATGTGTTGTCCTGAATTGAAGGTGACTTTGCATGGAGTCAGCATGTTGTTAGGGTGTCTCTTCAACTACAGCATTTAAGCCACCTAATATATTAAGTGCCTTATTATATTAACTTTTCTAACTAAATTTAGGTGAAGGCAACTTACCTGCAATTATGACAAGCTGCTTACATGAAGATACAAGAAACTTGAGGAAATAAAAAACATTTGGACATTAAACTACCACGGTTATGGAAGAAATTTTCCTAACAGTAAGATTAGTTTTATCAATCCTTTTCTTCTCCAGGTGGTTTCTAGTCTCTTTGCTCACTGAACCTATGCAGACTTTTTGTATTCTGTAGAAATGCAGGAGAAATAGCACGAGTAAGACTTCAAAAAGCTACAAGACTTTGACCCCCTACAAAGAGGTAAAAAACCAATAGTCAGCCAGGCAGAAGATGCATAAACCTGTACTTCAGTGATAAACCAGATACATGCATGCATAAGTTGGAGTTGATTTCAAGATTTCGTGACTGAACATCTGTTCCCTGCTTCTAACGGCAGAGCTACATGGAAACTTTCATAACTCATTTGAAAGCCAATGACCTATGATTTTTCTTCAGAAAACAGGAAGCCTATTACTAAAGAAATTTACATCCAAATCAGAATTATTCTAAAATTAGAGTCATGTCACCGCCCCACCAAAAGCAATCTAATTTGACAATATTTAACCACAAGCTGACATACAATACCTTTCTTGTCATCTCCAGCAGCAACCTCAGCCAAGTAGCGGTAGTAGTCTCCTTTCATTTTCAAATAGAAAACTTTACTTTCTGCTTGTGAAGCATTAGGGATCAAGAACTTTTCCAACAGAGACTAAAAGAGAAACAAAGAACATAGTGTTTTGAACATACATACTTTTACAGTGCGCTGAACCAACAATTCAATTATACTACGATCTATTTCAAAGACAGCTTTACTTCTTGCCTATTTTCTTCACATCCTACATAGCATACTCAGCTAAGGAGAATGTGTTCTGGATCACAATTTTAGGTACAAAAAGGAATGCTGCATGCTGTGACTTGATGGGGAGAAGGCGGCTACGTGAATTTAGTAGATGAGTCTTGTATGACCAAAGGAAGGGTTTCTATAAGCTGTTATAAGTACCCTGACAAAAATAAGGTCATCCAAAAAGTCTGGGCAGAGCGTATACAATGGAAGAGAGTCTGCATCCACAGAAGATAATAAAAAGATTTGAAGTATCAGCTGCCAAATCAGAGACCCAAATATCTTACATACACAGGCAATAAATAAGCCTCGTTAACCTAGTTCCCATTAACTGGAATGCTGTACTGGCATCGCCAGCGAGAAACTGCAAGGTTGAACCTGGATTCTTGCATTTCCAGACAGCTGACAATCTGACAGTCAGCTTTGTAGCACTGAAAAGGATCATCCATTTGACTTTATGTGCTTATTAAATTAACATAGCAAGTTCCCAGCTGCGGCAGTCATGTAATTTCGCAAGAGTTCTATTATGATGGAAAGAAAAAAAGGAAAAAAAAAATCACTAGCTCCAACACATTTAGTCAAATTAAGGTACAAGCTTGTCAAACTTCTTGATACTGAGTGCTTAAAGTCAGACTTTGAAAGAAAAGCCAGTTATTTAAAAACCAGAAAAAGTGCAGAAGTGCTCCCGAATACTCAAAATTAAATCAGAAGCTGTTATATATACTTTGCTAAGGCTATGGAGCAAACAATTTTTTAAAAGATATTTTAGTAAGAATTTCTGGGTGTCTTTTTCCCCTGTAGATTAGATGACTGACATTTCAGTTTTGCCTCACTCTCATTTCTATCTCAGCAGATAGGGTAATGAAGAAGTCCAGCTGACAGAAACCAAAATCAGACAAGGTTCAGCTATGCCTATGCTCCAATGACATAAAAACCTGTTAGTGGACTTTCTTTACTGGTTTCAACGCAATGGAAGGTCAATTATCTTTACTACTAGATATTTCCAGTATTATGGTGGTTGGTATATAGCTTCATTTTATAACCACGCAGGGAGACATCGAAAAAATACTGCATGTCCTTGCTTCCCATCTGAATGACAGCAGAGACAACCTTTTGGCAACAAAGGAAACACAACATAAGCAAGTCGGCAGCAGCAGTATTTTTATGGAGCCAGTCAAATGGGCTGCCGAGCTGCCTCATGCCAAGGGCACCCTTCTGGAGGGCGTACCACAATGAGAAGGGTTCAGAGCCACCTCTGCTCCAGCGCAGCTGGAACGAAGCAGAAGGCTGTAAGGTATATGGCTCACATGCTTCAGCTCTCTGTAACTACTTAAGTGCTCTTTTCTCACTATTAGAGAACTTCAAGATTCACAGCTATAACATTTTTCATCAGTGCCAAGAAACTCTGACTTCAATGACAATTGAAGGTTCGCAGCTACTGAGAATAAGGCTCCTTATTAGTTTTTCTCTGTAGGACTGCAATTAAGTCAGGTGTGTCAGTCTGCACCTACCCTTCTGGCACCATGGGGAGTTGCCCTCCTTCTGTACCTTCTATTAATTGGTCAGACAAAAATATTTTCAGTAATTCTAGAAACAGAAATTATTCATTGTCCATATAGACGGTTGTTCAATTAAGAAGTACAGCTCTGCTCACTCCCACAGCAGCAACCAAACTTCCAGACTTAAAACTTCACTTAGGTCACAAATGAGGTAAATGCAATGCCTAATTGAATGGGTGAATTGCTCCAGCAGTCAAAGAGGAAAGACTACCAATTGAGAAAGTCTTCCTAATCAGATAGATACTAGCAGGGCAACAGCAGCTCGGACAACGCGTAAACCTTGTCTTGAAAAAAGTTTTAAACCCATCTTGAATTTAGAATACTGACAAACTAAGAAAATCCCTTTGAACAGCTATTCATAGAATATAGCCTATGCAGAGAGGCTCTGACTCTGAGACTGCACTGGTAGCTTGCTCATATCTGGATGAACGACTCTATTCTGTACAAACAACACGTACGACTGGTAGGCCACATATCTTTGGGAGAATTTTATTTATGCCAAATACTTCATAAACAGCAACAACAAAACCTGAAAGCAGATTAACATTTAAAAGCTAGCATGTGAAATTACTGAAAGGAGATCTCTCCCCTGTTATTTATCTAGTACTATATATTCAGTTTCTCCTGTTTGTACCAGTCTTTTTATTTCAGGATATCTTTTCTTTTACTGGCATAAGTAAACAAAAGACACTCCTTTAAAGTTAGCCTGAAGATTCAGTGTACACTGATTTATCCTAGAGACTGGCCATGAAAGCCGCAATCTGCATGGAGGTGGTGTGGCTACAGAAAGCCATATAGATGTGACCAGTAAAACTACTGACCTTTTAGGGTTCAATTACAGAAGATAACATAAAATGTTAGGCATAATGAAAGGCGTAACTAATCTAACACTTATCTGCAAACACATCTGCTTATGGGGAATCTGTTTATCTTTTTTTTTTTAAAAACAGCTTTAACCGCAAGGCTTCTCTGGAGGACACAGCTTCTCTGGAGGACACCATTTTTTCCGCAAGGAGGAATATCTTGATATTGAAGTCCTATTGATGGGTTCTGTTTGTCCAAAGCAGAAGAAACAGAAACAAGAACTGTTTTGGTAGTACCACCAATATATGCCTACCTTCTCTCTCCTTTACCAGTTGATATGACAATGTTTATCAGTATAGAGCTGATCACCACGGGCCACTGAAGTGCTAACAGCTACTCCAAGACTGGACCAATAAGCTGATCTGTAATTACTAAGTTTGCTAGGTGATCCGCATCACTGCAATGCATACCGACAACTGAAGTCCATACAGCACGGGTATATTACAGCTACGTGGTATGTAGCTAAGCCCTCATGCTTGTTCATGACATCGTGCCAAATTTCCATCAATTTTTGATATATACTAACATGCACTAACTACAACTCCATGGGCAGTTAATGACAGTGCCTCAATCAGAATCTGGTAGAAACAGCTTTTTAAACAAAACCAAAACACCACTCCCTGCCCTCCAAACCCCACAACTACTCAGCCACAATTGTCAGAGCTTTTAATTTGACAGCAAGAATCTAACTGCTGTGAAACAAATTGTAGTCAGTTGTAGTCAATTGTGCATTGTAGTCAATTACACAGATGCAGCAGCATCTTAGAGCACTTCTCAGCCAAAACCTGTAACAGCTTGTACAAGTGGTTCTAACACTTTTCATAGCAAAGTCATATACAGTCTTTCCAGAAAGACTTAATGGAAAATTATTACCTTTTTTTTTTTTTAAAAAAAAGCATGTACTAAATTTGAATATCAACTCTTACTAATATGCTGGTTAAAAGATCAGGCTTCAACACTTCACATCTGTAATTGCGATTACGACTAAGTTAACAGCTTTCTGGTACTCTGGACTGGGACAGACAGCACATTCGAACTCACGAGATGTCAGTTATGCTCACACATACCACAGATAAGAAATCTCAAATCTGGTACGTTCCCCCACCCCCAGCAAGTATGCACTAGAGAAAAGTCTTTGTCTGCAAAGACGTAACAGAGGCTGCATGCATACAGCTTTATTATTGTACTGGCAAACGTCAATCCTGGCTTATTTTAAACACTAAACTGGAAAGAGATTCACTTTCTTCATTCTTACGCACATTCTTTTGCCAGAGCAGGACACAGTCAACAGATGGCAACCTTAAGCACAATGTGTTTTGAGCCTGTTTTGATGAAAGGCCCTATGGACTTGTTCCTGTGGTTTTGCACGACAAACTCTGAAAGGTAGGAGTTATCAGACTCAGTTAGGAGTGTGAAAGAAGCATAACAAGTAGTAATTCTGTGTAACACAAAAAACCCCAACACCCAACCCTCTACAAAAAGACTGCCTGCTTCTTACTGTAAGTAGACATGCTTCAGTTTATCACGTTGTGGTGACAACTTAAGTTGAAGACAGGAAGCCAACCCATAAAGACTTGAATAGTCCTTTCCTGACACTTGAAGCCCAAAACTACCCTTCTTTTAAAAGCATTTGCTTACATCTTTGGCAAATGACTTGTGTGGGCCAGAAGACTATTCCCAAATTCATAAGAGCATTAAAATCAATGCCTCAGTTTTGTCTTGTTGCTTATAGTTCTGTGCATATTTCCCTTTATTAAAGGCTCGATCTCAGTACATGTTATTGCCTGGGAACTTTAGAAAATTATTAATGCACTTGAGAATTGCATCAACAGGTCAATTTTCTATTTAAGATATTTCCCTCCTGACAAACAGGAGAATAAGAAGAAAATCACCAGATTCTAGAAAAACAGAGTTGTAAGTGAGCAGGTGATATATAGTTAAAGTACTGAGAGCAAGAAAATTTGTTTTTAAATACCAAAAATTAATTCTTAAGATACTAAATAAAACCTCTAGAACTATTGGAGAAACAAAAACATATTGCTCTCACACAAAAGAACCAAATGGCAGAATTGCAAAAATCCAAAAGAATACATTGATAAACATTACGTAATATAAACAGTATCAGTTTTGCTCAGAGCTAATCAGGCAGGCCTTTTGTTTTCATGAAGTATCGAAAGCCACCTGACATAGTTACGACGTTATTTCTAGTTTTGAAGATAAATTACACAGGAGTATTAGCTGAACTTTCATTAATTTGTCATCCATCTGTGGTATATGGGATAGGGATGAAAACGACATGGAAGAACTCTGTTTTTTAAATTCACGGAAGACACGAAAGAAACATCGTATCTTTTTTTTTAAGCCCAGCCTGCAATCTATTTCACACTAACTGACAATGGCCTAATATTTTCATGATGTAAGCAGCATGCTGGTATCTTTCTCCAAGACATTACAAGAACACAGGACAGATTGTACTGGCTGACATGACTCTTCTGTCTACTAACCCACCTGCAAGAAAATGTCATGCTTCTGTTAGTCTCCATCAATGCCTAGGGACTTCCTGAGCCAGATGTAGTTTCTCTGAATGTAGTAATCTCAGCAGGCTTCTCATCCACATTCCACACATTGTCCAAACTCCCCTTACATCAACATAACCTTAATATCCACAATACACTATGGAGAAGGAGCTGGAGATACCTGACTACCTGCACATGAGAAAGTGTTACTTTTGTCTTAAACCTACTTTCCAGTTTCATTTTAAAAAAAGTTTAGCTTATAAAAGCACTGGTATTCAAGTCTGCATTTCTTTTAGAAGACTACCAGATAACTTCAGATTATTTAAAGAGTTTCAGTACCATTTCCAAACAGGAATCAAAAGCCCCTGCTGCGCTTTCACACCATCCAGGTAGCTATTTACTTTATTCTCTACAAAGGAAGAAGGTGAGCAGGGGACAAGAAAAAGAAAAATAAGAAAGATGTAATGAATACTAAGAAAAGGGACATCCAACTAAAGCACTGTGTTAGAACAAGCAATAAAATTACAGTCTAATGAATCTTAAGATTCAGCTTTCCAGATGCATCAAGATACACTTACCAACTGCAATCCAGAGAGTACCAAGCTCCTCTTGTCTCCCAGTGCTCCTAGGGCAACAACCCTTCCTTTGTGGCAGGAGACACAAAACTATCCAGATCACCATTACAATGCTGACTTGCTGTTTTCTGACTACCTGCACAGCTGAGCATGAGTATTTTAAAGAACTACACATACAAAGTTTCAGGTGTACTTAGGTAGGCATTCAAAAATATTGATTCAGATCAGCGTTTCCAGGTACACACTTTGTGGGAAGAGCTACATGTACTTGGTTTCATCAAGTGGAACCCACTAACCAAGCAGCACAGTAACGGTAGCACACCTTTGTTAAGCTATTCTTTTACAGACTTCTATTTTGATGACAAAGTTATTAAAGTAGGCCACCTGTGTCGGACGAGTTCAAGACACCTATCATTCCCATAAAAAGCTAGCATGTGATTTTCCATGCATGTGTTTTCTGCCTCAGCACCACAGTTAGGAAAGTTACTCAGGCTATAAAACAACACGTGCAATTAGCTGCGCTGCACAGATTGGCACACACACTACAAAGGGTTTAACCAAGCCATTTGTGGCCAGTAGAAATTTTATTTACACACATCTATCTGAATTGTTGTAGGAAAATGACAAATATTTGTATTTTTAAGGGGAATATTTTTAGACAATCCCTTCCCAAACCCAGGCTATTTTGAGACAGGCTCATTATGCTGCTTCTGATTACAGTTCTACCCAGAGCTCGGGATCAGGGCTCTGCAACTGCTGCCTCACGGGTGACCTCCAGACCTCTTGGGGGAAAACCAAAAGGACTGTTCTGCTGTCAGCCTTCTACTCTGGCCAAAAGCAAAGCCTCTTGTTTAAAGTTAGCTACAGATTTCTACATAGTCATTTGCTCACTAGAACAGGAATACAAGAAAAATCTGTCAAATACTAGTGGCTGCTGTGGCACTGGAGATCTCTCTGGTAAAACATCTGCTGAAGAAGGAAACAAGCCTGCTGCCCATTCTCAGTACCAGTTATTCTCTCTTCCCATCAAATTGGCTGCCCATACAAACAGACAGTAGCAGAAGTTTGAAAAAGGTGAGAAGAGAAGCCTGGCTAGAAGAGACGAGGCGAAAATGATGAGCCTGAGCAGGGGAGAAATTCAGAATTTGGGACAAAGGACCTTCAGGGGGTAGGGAGGAATTCGACTGCGGAGTTCATGCAACAGTGAGAGATGTGACATGCGTAGGCATTGATAAGAGCAGGAAAAAGGTATGCTTGGTGAGCAGCTTTGCTGTAGTCAATCTGGTGGAGATCTAGAAATGGAAAAAATGGAGGAAACGAGGCCTAAGTAATGAGAGAATAACTGACAAAAAGAACTAATGCAGAAAAGGGAATCCTGTATAACAGACAGAATGGCAAGAAATTTTAGCTTATTCAAAAAATACTACTAGAACAGTTTAAATGTGTTTCTTTAGAAAAGAGAACAAAAGCAGCATCACATACGGGCAGGCAGAGGAAAACATGGGAGAAAGAAGTAGGACATCCAGAAAAATCACCTTATGCTGACATGTATGCTGAGGGATAGAACTAAGTCAGTAAGAAGTAGGTGTATGCACTAGAACGCCTACAGGGTGCTTAGAGGGAAGATACGGCACGTACGGACAGACACACCACTGGTCTGCATAAAAACAAAAGGATGGGAAGTGAGGCAATGGGGAGCAGCATCTCTCATTACACACTTTTGCAGCCATATACATAGCTCTCCTTGCAGATCTACCCTCCCCAACTTAGACCATCGTGCCCTTCACTACCTTGTTCCTTCTACCACTTTGCTTTCCAATTAGTATTTATGGCAAGGGAAGCAAATGTGCTTAATATCAGGATACAATCTTTGAGACTATTCATAGAATCATAAGAGTATTTTGAGTTGGAAGGGACCCATAAGGATCATTAAGTCCAACTCCCTTCTCCTCACAGCACCATCTAAAACTAAACCATATGACTAAGAGCGTTGTCCAGACACTCCTTGAACTCTGCAGGCTTGGTGCTGTGCCCGCTTCCCTGGGGAGCCTGCTCCAGTGACCAACCACCCTCTCAGTGAGAAGCCTTTTCCTAATGTCCAACCTGAACTTCCCCTGACGCAGCTTCATTCCATTTCCTCGTGTCCTGTCACTGGTCACCAGAGAGAGGAGATCAGCACCTCCCCCTCCACTGCCCCCGACGTTGTAGACTGCGATGAGGGTACCCCTCAAAAGACTTTTAAAGTCCTTCATGACAAACATTACAGGTTTTTACCGAAGTATGCTTAACAACACATGACAGTGAAGGAACCAAGTTCTGATGCATAGGCAAAAATACCTCTCCAGTTTAGTAACCAACTCTGAGAAAACTCACATGAAAGGCAGCAGCCAATAAGACACTTAATAGAAAAATAATTAGGAATAAAGTATTTAATTTGTTGAAGCATTGCTATAGACATTAATACACAAAACAGTTTCCACTGAGGATTAAAGCCAATATGCAATTTTTACCATTTTTTTGAATCACCTTATTAATTTATTTCTTGAATACTGGGGACTTGCAACAAACCAGAATGATGCCAAATGCATCAATCATTATTCTTTGAGGAAACAGAACATTTTCTGAGAAACTTGAGATAATACAAAATTGACACCAACTGAGTTGGATGAGAATTTCTGCTAGACAGGTAGGTCTAAATGATAGCTATTGTGGCTTGTACTCTGAAACAGAACACGCTCTAGCTGTCTTAAGACTCTACAGTTTTGGTCTCTGAAGAAATACTACTAAAAACCCCCATAAACATGATGTAACGCTTTTTATCCTTGGTAAGAAACAGAAGTAGTGCAGCTTGCACTCTGAGCAGATCTGAAACCTCCTGAAGTAGACTATGTATCTATTAGGAGTTCATTATAGCATACAACGTTAATAAAAGCATTTTATTAGCAAAAATGCCATTTTAGCAATGTAAGCCTACTCTGCACTAGGAGAATCTCATCAGCTAGGGATCAGATTCCCATTGTTAAATATTTTGTTACCTGCATAATCACAAAGGGTAACAACACTCAGGAAAAAAAAACAAACCACAACTACTCCCTACCTCATTTGAGCTGCATTAAATCTGATCAAAAAAATTAAGAATTTGCTGTTCATCTCAGCAGCAGCATGACTTATCATTCCTTCTCATTAGAAGAGGCATTACCAATCTTCTGTCAGATTTCAAGAAAAATAAGCAACTACACAAGAGCTGACATTCAGTAAAAAACAAGTTTAAGAAATAATCGCAATCTTAATGCTCTTCAATCAACTTTAAGAGCACAAGCTTTCTCAAACTATTTCAAAACGGTAATCAACTGAAGTGTTTGAGAACCTGTTTCAGAAACACGTACTTCTGTCAAGTGCATGGTAACAAGACAGAAGTTTCCAGATAAAACCAGAGATTGTACATCTGTATAAACAGATGCCACACTGAGATAATGCACTAACTCTGCTCTTGTTCTAAATTTTATATTTCTACCACTTAGGGCTTTCACAGGCACAGTAAAAGCTGGCATCTTAACAATGCGGCATTTCTACTCTTAGCCTTCTAAGTAACCAACCAGTGAAACAAACACACTTAGCAGCTTCACAAAATTACAAGTACACACAATGAAGTTCTTGCTTCAACAGCACAGAAGAAGGAGGAGAGTATCTGTCACAGGTGAATAAACTGATCAACTTACTTTATTTTGCTGCTTAGAACTGCATATCAGCAGTAAGTGCATAAAGTACTTGAACACTGAAGGTTGCTGTCAAATAAAGCAAGTTGTTATTTAGTGCTTATATTGTTCAAAAGCATCCATGTACTTCTTTTTTTTAAATCAAAGCCAATTATTAAACATTAATGCCAAGTGAAATGAACACAGTCGACTATTGGTTATAGTAAAGATTTGTTCTACTTCCAATAAATGCAAGAGAATATAGATGCATGTATATATGCGTATACACACGTGTGTGCATAGCTAATGTAAGTATCAGAGGTAACTGCACGTTTAAATATTTTTTTGCATTTATGCAGAGCACCTTAGCTGATTTTACAATAAATGGGTGCATTAAACACATATATCAACATTATGGATGCACTTCTTGCTAAGATTAGTAAGTATGAGCTCACCTTTGCTCGTGCAGCCCAACCACCAGTAAATTACTTCTATATGCTGGAATCTAAAATCCTTTCAAACATGAGCTGAAGTTTCATGCATTTACAAAGAATTACTTGAACAATGCAGAATAAATAAAAACCAACACAAGTAATCTCATATTTGAACCGATCCATGAATAATTTTCTTAAAAAAAAAAAAAAAAAAGACTATTTGCTTAAAAAAATAAAGGAAATTGCTCTAGTTTAGGCAATGCTTTCACTGCAGTAAAAAAAAAGAAAAAACCCAAACTAAAAACCCAACAGCCAAAAAAAGCCCCTGAAGGGGTGTAGCTACAACCAGGGAAGTGATAAGGATTAACAAAGTGAAATCACGTGGTTGATGCAAATCGCCTCAGCCTCCTACCTTCAATATACGTGAGCAATTATACCAGTCAAACCCTAACTGAAAAAGCTAGACTTGGGGAGTTAATCAAAAGCTTAAATTATAACCATCCTGGGAAGGATATAACCAACCCTGGCAACATTTTGCTCTGCAATATATAAAATTTCATTCAGAGAAGCATTTGTGCACCAGAGGTACTCACATATTTTCACATACACCACTACCAAGTGACCAATTACCTTCTTTTAATACAAATTTTTACAACTTGAGATGACATCTGGAGTTCTATGTCCAGGTTTTGGCTCCACAGTACAAGACAGACATGGATATATTGAAATGAGCCCAGTGGAGGCCACCAGCATGAGTATGGGGCTGGAGCACATGCTGTACAAGGCAAGGCTGAGAGAGCTGTGTTTCCTCAGCTGGAGGAGAGAAGACCAGCAAATCTTACTGCTGTGCACAGCTGCCTAGAGAAGATGGAGCCAGACTCTTCCTGGAGGTCTACAGTGAAATGACGAGAGGCAGCAGACAAATTGGAACACAAGAAGTTCTGATTACATACAAGGATTGTTTTTTTGTTTTTTGTTTTTTGTTTTTTTTCTTCTAACCGTAAGTATGACCAAATATTATGACAGCCTGACAAAGAGCTTGTGGAATCTCCATCCTTGAAGATACTCAAAATTTGACTGACAAGGCCTCGAGCAATGTTATCTAACTGGATCTGTTCTGAGCAGAGTTGAACTAAATAACCTCCCTTCTAACCTAAATTATTCACTCCTAGATTTCAACAAATTAACCACCCTGCTTCTGTGATCAACATTCTGCAAACAGAAGCTTCTACAAAGGCCTCCCCTTCTTTTCCGAAAATGTCAAATAAAGGACACAGATCTCAAAGACAGAAACAAAGTGCAGTTAAAAATAAAAAATTAAGCAAGCCTGAAGGAGTCACAGAACTAAAAGCAGCAATTTTCAGTCAGAACATTGAATTTTTTGTTAGTATCAGATATTTTCATAGCATAGAAGGTTCTATGGTATAATCAGTCACTCAAGCTCATAAGCAATCTACTCATCTGATTGTTAGCACCACTCTATAGGTTAGCTGTGCTCTTTGACCATCAGGAGGACACACTGAGCATACAATGGTTGACTTAAAAAAAAAACCTCACACATGTGCATGTCAAAAAGCATATGGCTTCCTACAGGATAGAGGACTAAATTTCCTAATCCTGCCATTAAGAATTAGTGCAGAAACAGGCTTTATAGATGTTAACATAGTAACCTATTAGATGTTTTCAGGCAACAAGAAAATAGTCCCACAGTGATTTGAATATGACGGCAATAGGCATTAATTCTGTGGTATGTTCTTTAAAAAGCCATTTAGATGCATTCTGAATGGAATTACACTCCCTTCCCCCCAGTGAACTGCAGCCCCATGACAGGCTACTAAACCTTCTCCTACTCCCCTCCACAAACAATACACATGTGAAAGAATCACAAACCTAAAGTCACTTAGTTGAGATTTAACTGCACCTCCTCTTCTCACAACAATTACCACTTCTAAAAAGTGAAGCATCCATAACAAGTGGAAAGAAATCTAAATAGTATAAGCACACAAGGAGTACCATTTTATGTGTTTGAGCATGAAGTCAGGAAGAAGTAACAACCTGGCAAAGAAAGCAAACAATTCATCTTACTGAGAGGGTCCTGGATAGCACCATTAACCTCCAGCTTTGCTGGCAGGGAGGGAGTGGGGAAAAAGAGCTGTGTAACACCTATGTGCAACAGTAACTCTAGAATACTAAAGGGGAGCCGAGGTTTCAGGAAGCTCTCTAGACCTTAAGGGGAACGACCGAAAGGGAAAAGAAACAGTGAAACAGAGTGCTTGGGCTCTGCAAGCAAAGAGATTGACTTCAGGTATGACTGTGGGGGAACTTGGGGGAGGAAAAGACATCACCCAGAAGACTGGGCATGGGGGAAGAACATCGGAACAGTCACATACGGTACACTCTGGAGGACATGAAGGAGACTACTGCTGCATGTGCCAGCCTAGGGAAGAGAGTGTAACTGTCTAGAATTACATTCATACTAAAGTGAAGATAGCCAGTTGTGTTTTAAATGATTAGTTTACATTACCTCATGTCAGAGACCGCCTGAAAGCTACTAGTAGTTTAAAGCTCCTGAGAACTTCTAACATGCAAGCAGTATCAGATGTTAGCTATTCAAAGACCTTTCCATACATTCTTCTCTGTACTTCAGAATCCTCATTAGCTGAAAAATTCATCTTACTACAGATTTAATTTGAACCACTTCAGCTACAGCTCTGTTTCCCATTAACTGCAAAAAGCATTTTGAAGAAAATCCACACCTGTTAGATTAATAACAATTTTTATTATGGAAATGACAAATAAAAGGTCATTATACTGGTATTTTAGACAGACCCTCCCTCTACTATAAAAAGTGAAACAGGATGTGAAGCACACACTTAGCTAACATGAGGAAAAGTACTTAATAAAAAGCCTAATTTCCTGTATCAATACGAAATTTCTGAGGCTGGAAATTTTCTATAATACTGAAGTACATTTAAGATGCCTGAGTATGGCAATGTACTTCCTTCCCAACACACACTATATTATTCTGGAAGATTTGGAAATTCAGTCTTTATTGTTACAGTGCAAGGAACTTGTACTATGCACAATGTGTCACAATTATCTGCAGTTTATTAGCACTACCAGACCAACTCCAAATTAGAGTTGGTTATACCACACCTGAAAATACTCCAGTCTATATCTGACAGAATTGGTGCTGGACCAAGACATTTTACATGTCTCTTCTTTGTACAGCAGCACTCTGAGGCTGCAGCAAACAAGAGGACGAGTTCAGCTGTTTGTAGAGCTGTAGAGGTACTCCACAGCACGTTCAAGTGAGGGAAGATTTAGGAAGTGGCAAGGATGTAGACGCTGGCTTTTCCTGCTGCAAGGTCAGTGTAAAGAAGAAAAATAAATGGTTGGACCTGACCCACATAACCGCTAAAATTTTTATCACCGAGTCTAATAGTTACGAAACAAGAAAGAAGTTCAGCATTAATTCCTCTTATTCACTCCGTAAGTTAGTGGAAGAGCTGGGAACAGAACCCAGGCACAGTTTAACGTACTCTGCTTCTACTGGATTAGAGGAGCTATTTCTTCCAATCCACTAGTAATTTGATTCCAACAAATGAGGGAAGAGAGCGAGAAGCTGCAGAGGAGCCAGCTTTGGCTACATTCTGCCAGTCACAAACACATTCTCTTAATTGGTTTCCTCCCTTCAACACTGAAGTTAGGACACCAGTAACTTCCACACTCAGCTGTGATGTAACACCCCAGGGTATTAAATATTACTTAAGAGCCTAGCAGGCAATTGAAGACACAACAACAGCTCAAACAGATTCACAGTATTAATAAAAGATACAAAAGTTTCCGAGCTGCTTTTGTACTGTAATTGATAAGGCTCGTGACTGAAAGCTTTAAAAGTTTGTTAACACTTGAGGTCCTATTAATGGCATACTTCACACCAATCAAGATTTGGTAAGCCTTGTTTTTCACTTCTGTGAACAGTTATAGACTAGGTTATGCTGTACAAAAATTACAGAGGATCTTCTCAAAAAAATCCAAGTTCTACATTTGCATGTAGCATTGTGCAGACTCCTGTGTTTTTTTCATAAAAAACAACTAAATACATTACCACAACTCTTTTTTCTCTGTTAAAGCAAAGTGGATGTCAAATAAAGCAATACGGTCAGTCATCTTTCTAGGTAAATAGGAATGTATGTGAACAGGATATTCCAACAAAGAAACAAGAATATGTTTTTAAATATAAAGCTAATTCTTCAATGCAATAAGCAATGTCAAACGTATTGCATGCCATTTGAAAGCGTTTTAAAATCCTATCCCTTGATTTAAAAAAAGAAGTTTTCCTTTTTTCTTTTTAAACCTAAGTCTAAAAAAGTAGTTTTATTACTGCTAATCACTGCCTAAAGCATTGTTTCTTCTGGACAGTAATTTTTCCTTAATCTATTAAGAAAAATTGGAATGGCAACACTAAAAATTAGTAAGACTTTAGCTGCCTAAAAGTAGTAACATGTCAAAGAATAATAATTTATTTGAATAATGTATGTATCTCTCATTAAACACAAAGAGAAATTCAAGCCCATTTTGAGATTCAGAAGATTCAACAAGATTCCCCACCCATGTGCACCCCCCCCAGATACTTTAGCTGCTGCAGCAAACTCAAAAGCTGGGTTTTTGTTTTAGTTTTTCTACTTAGCATGCAAAATAAAAGCTAGTTTCACCTCAATCTGGTTTCCATTATCAGAAAAAAAAAGTAATTGCAAACACTAAGTTCTTCTAAAAGGGGGTTTCTAAGCCAAATGACTTAATTAAATGATTTCTTAAACCTAAATGTAGTTTACAAAAGAATTTCAGATCACTCTGAACTGAAAGCATCCACCCTTGAGGACTTTCCCGTTAATAAAATAATTAATTTTAAAAATAAATAACAAGAAATTAGAATGCCAGATTTGGGTCTGTATTTCCCTGGCTTAAATAGATGAGCCACCACTTAACAACACTAGTCAGTTAGTTCTTTCCTATGTGCAAGTTTGGCATTTCCATTTTCATAGTGGAAGTTTAAGAGTTATTCTTCCACAGGATAACAAAACATACGAAACTGGGTGTGTTACAATAACCATGGAAGCCAGCCTAAACTGGAAGCCAAGACTCAGTTATCCATGCCGACTTTTATACACCCTTGGAGAACCAGTCTTCTACAAGCGATCACCGCCCATGTCATTTAGTTATCTTACACAGCAAGCAAAATTTATACCACTCGTTGATCTCAATTTTCATTTGACATCAGATCTTTAAGTACATACTTAGCTATTTAATACTTCCCTCATATCACGTGTCATTCTATCACCTCCAGGTACATGATCCCTCGTCACATATGGGATGACACACCAGCAGGGTCCACAGTTCAGTGGACAATTCTATTGCTGACAGTAACATCTACCTCACTAGCGGTCGCAGGACTGGATATCCGTTAATCGTGTGCTCGCTGAAGCACCACAGGCGTTTGCAGTTGAAAAAAACCTGACAATCTGGAATATGCATTTGGAAGAGGTTCGGATTTCATAAACCAGTCTCCTAACGAAAATATAGGCTTGTTTGCCGGGTACATGCACATTTTAACATAACTACAAGCCACAGAAAACATTCAACTTGAACACCCTTTTAGTTTGCTACTAAAAATTTTAAGAGGGTATCACAGCATTTCTACTGCCTCTTCCTGCAGACAATTTTCTGCATGGCTGAGTCATAACTAACATTACATCATCTTATCCAGGGAGGGGCACAATTTCCGTAGAGTAAGAACTACCTCTTACAACTAGAGCAGCATATTAAAGTTGCAGAAATCAAAGTGATCTAGGATACAAATACTGCACTAAGGGGGGAGGGCGGAGGAAAAAACCCCAAACTAAACCTGTATCTAGTTCAGCCTCAAAGAAATATGTTGACTTTTCATACAACATTTCAACATGTCTCCAAATTCACTAGCATTCCTAACTATGATGATTTGTATATAAATAATCAATACATTAGAAGGAAAGAGAAGTCAGACTTTTTTTAAACCTTGTTCTTCAGAAAATAGGAGACCACAGCTTTACTGACAGACTAGAAGTAGTCCCAGAGGGCCCAGCACCGTTTAACCTGCAACTCTAAGTAAGAATGAATCAACAGTTTCATTATTTCTCACCAGCACATCATTGCAGATGTCTCTTAGCTCAGTCTCAATTTTCTCTCTGTATTCTCGAGCCATCTGCTGTTTTTTCTCAGCGCCTTCCGTCTTTTGTTCAATACTTGAGACGACTCTCCAGGATGACCTACGGGCTCCTACAACATTTTTATAGGCAACAGAGAGAAGATTCCTCTCTTCGTTGGACAACTCAGCTCCTTGCTCAGTCACAGACTTCATGCAACTTGCCATGTCATCATATCTTTCAGCCTGCTCAGCCAGTTTGGCCTTCTGCACCAGCTCATTTTTATCCATGCTGATATTTCTAAAGAGGAAAAATAGTGAGGCATTATTCAGACATTGATCAAGGACAAAGGTGTTTTAACTTCATATGCAGAGCAATCATTCTCTAAGTAGTTTGGAACTGTAAGAGGTACAACTGAAACACAGAACACAAGGCATACAAACACTCAATGCTCTAACACATGGATATGTGGATCGAAGACTTAGAAGTCGCTGCTTTCTCCTGAAAAATTAACTTTTAGAAGTATGTTATTATTTTAATAAATGCAAACAAAAGCATCCAAAGGTGAACTTAAAGCAAATCATTCCTATCTTTTGCACATAAACAATCCTAGTTCTTTGCCATCACTCTCTCGTAAGACTATAGTCAAGCTGCAGCATCAACTGCATCCAATATAACAAAATTGACAAAGAAAATGTCCAACAGTAAGTTCTTCACAGGAACAGACCAAATAAAGGCTAGACAAACAGTACCAGGCAACGCTCTGTGCCTTAACAGAATCTTACAGTTACATGCAAAAAGACTTGGCACAGGGATCTGCAAATCAAATCCCACACTGGATGTTATAAAGTCATAATCCACCAAATATCTAAATTTCACGGTGTACACCCTTCAACAACGTTAGCTTCCTTTCCCAAAATGGGATACGGTAGACATTCTGAGCAAGGTACTGCTTCTCCGCCTAAGAGGCTATGCTTGCGGAGACAAAAGGAAATTTTACTATTTAAAAATATTACTTCAACATCAGTATTTCAGATAGCACAAACTGGCTGAGATGCTTCATAACCTGCATCTTATCAGCACTTTTAAAAAAAATCAAGCTCCGCTGAACAGGTTTTTTTTTTTGGTACATCAGGAAAGAATACTCCTCTCTCACTCCCCATCCTTTTATGTATCTTGACTTGATCATTTTGAGGCCCTGGCAATATGCTTTGGGATACATCATCCTTTAAAACTTGACTAGATTGTTAAAGCAAGAACCAATTTTGGTCACGTACGCTTTATGTATTTCTGTATGTTCCATACACAACAATCCAGCACCTTAATCTTCAACCATCAAGCTTTTTGCCATTTTACATGAAATTACCACAAAAAATAGCAGCATTATCTTCCATTGAGGAATAAATTAAGCACGTTTTAACACTCCAGTCACCTAAAAGGGAAAGTTTTAGTGGCTCCTACCCCCAGCACCGGGGCGCAAACTCAGCAGCTGTTCCGCAGCGTTTGCTAATGCGCGTTGAAAACTTGACCGCACGGTGAACAGCCGGTTAAGGAGCCATTTTAAGGCAAGGTTTTGGCTACGGTTATTTACCACCCGGCGTGATCAGGACGAGCGTGGTTAAAACGCCGGCGCCAACGTCAGTCTAC
>NW_009198417.1:40451-48641 GCF_000690835.1 Fulmarus glacialis | reverse complement strand
ATGTAGTTCCAAAACAAACATGAAGTTTATACGTCAGAAGAAAGAGACGTCAACCTGTCTGCTCCTGAGTCTTGCACAAATGGTGAATAGAGTACATGGACAAGTGTAGGTAGGTAAATATAATTTTACTCTTAAAGTAAGGCATGGGACAGACAAAACAAAATGTTTATTTTTCACCTTTTTCATCTGCACTTTTAAACTACATTTACAGATTCACGGACTCACAGGATGGATGATGCTGGAAGGGACCTCTGAAGATCATCTAGACCAAGCCTGCTGCTCAAAGTGGAGTCAGCTGCAGCGAGTTGCTCAGGGCTTTGTTACCAGTTGGGTTTTGAATCTCTCCAAGAATGGAGACTCCACAAGTTTTCTGGGCAACCTCTTCCAGTGTTTAACCAGTCTCACAGTAAAAAAGTTGGTTTGGGTTTTTTTTAATTGAATTTCCTGTATTTCTGTTTGTGCTCATTTCCTCTTGTCATGTCACTGGGCACCACTGGGAAGAATCTGGCTCCATCTTCTTTACTTTCCCACATCAGATAGTTACACCTGTTGATAAGATCCCCCTGAGATTTCTTTTCTCCAGGCTGAAGAGTCCCAACTCTCTCAGCCTTTCCTTGTGCATCAGATGCTTCTATATCTCAGTCATCTTTGTGGCCCTTTGCTAGACTTGACCAAGTAGGTTAGACCAAGCCTGCTGCTCAAAGTGGAGTCAGCTGCAGCGAGTTGCTCAGGGCTTTGTTACCAGTTGGGTTTTGAATCTCTCCAAGAATGGAGACTCCACAAGTTTTCTGGGCAACCTCTTCCAGTGTTTAACCAGTCTCACAGTAAAAAAGTTGGTTTGGGTTTTTTTTAATTGAATTTCCTGTATTTCTGTTTGTGCTCATTTCCTCTTGTCATGTCACTGGGCACCACTGGGAAGAATCTGGCTCCATCTTCTTTACTTTCCCACATCAGATAGTTACACCTGTTGATAAGATCCCCCTGAGATTTCTTTTCTCCAGGCTGAAGAGTCCCAACTCTCTCAGCCTTTCCTTGTGCATCAGATGCTTCTATATCTCAGTCATCTTTGTGGCCCTTTGCTAGACTTGCCCAAGTAGGTCCATGTCTCTCTTGCACTGGGGAGCCCATCACTGGACACAGTACTCCAGATGTGGTGTCACTGCTGCTGAGTAGAAGTGAAGGATCACCTCTCTCAACCTGCTGGTGATGCTTTTCCTAACACAGCCCAGGATACTGTTGGCCTTCCTTGCTGCAAGGGCACATTGCTGGCTTACAGTCAACTTGTTGTCCACCGGGACCCCCAGATCCTTCTCTGCAAAGCTGCTTTCCAGCTAGTTGGTTCCCAACCTGCACGAGTATGTGTGGTTATTCGTTTTCCTGGTACAGGACTTCACATTTGCCTTTGTAGAACTGAATGAGGTTCCTCTATACCCACCTCTGCAACCTATCGAAGTTCCTCTGAATAGCAGCACTTCTACCTCCGTTCCTCCCAGTTTTGCTGAGGGTGCAGTCTGCCCTGTTGTCCAGGTCATGAATGCAGAGGCTAAACTGTATTGGTCCCAGTATCAACTCTGGGTGCACTATTAGCATCTGGCCTTCAACTGAACTGAACTTCAGTGCTGCTGATCACAGCCCTTTGAACCCAGCAGTTCAGCCAGCTTTCAGTCCACTTCACTGCCTATTTATCTAGCCTGTACTTCTTCAATTTGTCCATGAGGACATTATGGGAGACACTGTCAAAAGCCTGACTAAAGTCCTTTTGATAAGGGAGCCTGTGGTAGATGCCTGCTGTGAAATCTCCTCTGTTGATCTCCCCTCTGATGCCTGTCTGCGAACTCTCATGTGACTCTATTTTTTCTAAAGCAAAGCTCCTTGCATTCGAGCCTCTCTTTTGCAGAGATCACGAAGTTGTCCTCCTTAACTTCCCAGACTGTTCTTCAGAAAGAAGCTTGTCCACTGGCTAGTTCTAGCTCTTGGTTGTTGATGTTGATACCTGGAGTACTGTGTCCAGCTCTGGAGCCCTCAGCACAAGAAAGACATGGACTTGTTGGAGCGAGTCCAGAGGAGGGCCACGAAAATGATCAGGGGGATGGAACACCTCTCTTATGAGGAAAGGCTGAGAGAGTTTGGGTTGTTCAGCCTGGAGAAGAGAAGGCTTCAGGGAGACCTTATTGTGGCCTTTCAGTACTTAAAAGGGGCTTATAAGAAAGATGGCGGCAAACTTTTTAGCAGGGCCTGTTGCGACAGGACAAGGGGCAATGGTTTTAAACTAAAAGAAGGTAGATTCAGACTAGATAGAAGGAAGAAATTTTTTACAATGAGGGTGGTGAAACACTGGCACTCTAGGTTGCCCAGGGAGGTGGTAGATGCCCCTCCCTGGAAATATTCAAGGTCAGGTTGGACGGGGCTCTGAGCAACCTGATCTAGCTGAAGATGTCCCTGCTCCTTGCAAGAGGGTTGGATTAGATGACCTTTAAAGGTCCCTTCCAACCCAAACTATTCTGTGATTCTATGATTCTATATTTTGCCATGGTTTCTGGCACAGTTTCCCAATATGCAGTGCATCAGATTTCCTTACAGTTTGCGTGGAAGTGCCTAGAATGATTCATCCATTATTCTCGGATAAATTCTTCTGCCTTTTCCTTGTACCTAGTGTTTCTGACTTCACAGAACATCTTTTTCCCCTGTACAGAAGAAGGGAAGTTCATTCTGGTTTGTATTTTCTGCCATTTAGCAATAGTGGAGAGGCTTTTCCTGGATGCCTCCCTCCAGAATGCTGCCTGGGCACAGACTTTTCAGAGAGTCTCCATCTTTCTTTCTGTTACATTACTCCACTTTTTCCTTGACAAGCTTCTAAAAGATGGCAGACTTTCCTTCTGGCTTATAGACAGACACATCTCTCCAGTTTCTACTGGTTTTATCATTCGGGTCCAAGGCAAGTGTGTTTACTACATAATTTGGGGAAAGGAAGGGGAGGATGCCGGGGGTTATGGTCTTTCTTTGTTGCTCTGGGATACTTACCTATTTAAAAAGACAAAAAATTAACAAATATACTACTGTTAGTTTGTGGATTGCTGGCACCCGACTGCAAACAAACTCCTGTTAAGTTACAAGGTATATCGAGATAATAAAAACAGGCAATTCCGTTTCAGCGACACTCTTTAATGTTCTGTTGTTATTTTCCACTGTAGTCTTGGGGCACTTGTTGGGATTTTTTTGCGGGGGGGAGTGTGTGCATTTCAAATAGTTGCTGTTTTCAAGATGATGATTTTTTGAAGTAGCACAGAGGTGGGGTTAGGCTGTTACCGCAGCTATTCAGCCGTCAGCTTTTTTGCTATTGTGGCAGTTACGCTATTCATTCTATTCACAAAGTCATTGGAAACTGGATTCAGCTGCCTAAACCTAGGCATCTAGTGCTATTTGAGATGTTCTTGTGCATCTAAGACATCTGCAGGGGTCTGGCACAGATGAGACAGGACCTATCAGGCACTTTCTGGTCTGGCAGTTGGTGTCCAAACATCTCAGGACACTAGCGGCATACACTGGGACATCTCGGCTAGCACTTTCATGTATGTTTACACAACTGAATCCTGTCCTGGCAGTCAGCCATCATTCAGTGAATTCCAGCGAGCAGCGCCACATTATCAATTGAATTAAAAAAACCTCTAGAATTAACAACATTTCCAAATTGGCCAATAAGTTCACGAAGTTACTGTGGCTGAAAGAGGGCAGAAGACACATATGTGCATACCTCCTCCTGCCCACTGACACCTGTACATGCAGAATGTGATTGTATATGCATTGGGTTGGGATTTTTGGGAAGACTGTAAAAAGGTCTTTAATAAAATTATGTCAGACATGGGACAGAAATAAAAGACTGTGTGTTTAATTAAGAAAACAATTCCATTTATAATATGGGAAGGACACGCACTAGATTGTGCTTTAGACAAGAGGAAGCATTTTGTAACATTTGACGTATTTTTAGAAGTTCTTAATAGCTATATTACAAAAATGACATTCTTGCACTGAGTTTGAAAGTGTTAACTAGCCTCAGCATAAACGTACGTTAAAGCTACCCTTGTTAAGCCTGAAGTGGAGCTGGGGGCGTTGTACTAATGTAAGTGCCGAACTTTCTCTGCTAATTCCTGGGCAGGAGCCTGTAATCCTCTGGGAAGATGTTTTCACAGTCCGTTTCATTGCTGAAAGCTGTGCTGAAAGGAATTTCCTGCCTTAGATTTCAGAGGTCTATCGGAATTGCTCGCCTTACTGGGTAGACTGACTCTTCAGCAGGCAGGAGGGAGGTGGCTACGGTAGGGCAAGGCTTGCTCCATGAAACTTGGCCTCACTGCGTCTTCCAAGAAAAAGCATGGAAATTGGTCGCTTCTTTCTTCAGACTCAGAAGTCAGCAGCTTGAGATCCCATAGCCTCGCTCTGCATTTTTCAGCCTTTTCCCCTTCTCTTGTATTTCTATTGCACTGTCAGTATAATTTAAATAGAACAAGGGTGTTCAAGAATTTGCTATCAGCTTTTTCTAAGTCATATTTCTGAAGACCTCACAAGCATCATGCTGCCATTGCCAAAAAATTAACATAAAAGAAAGTGAAATTCCAGTATATGGCTGGAAGAAGTCCAAGTGAATGCAATGCGTAAATAATCAGACTTTCAGCTTCTGCCCTTTGCTAAAGGTGTTTCCTTTGTTACAACCAGTTCTTTAGAATGTCTCATGCCATTCTTTTGATCACCAAATTCTCCATTCCCCCTAACTTCTTCCGTTCTCAAATAAAATAGAAAAAAAATTATGTTTTGCTAAAACATACTGGGTTTAATATTAGAATTTTTTCATAGGGCTTCATATTAATTAAGCGTGCACTATCTCTTTCATTTATTTTAACTCTTACATTGCTGAAAAATGGCAAAGAATAGTAGAAATGATAAAAACTAACACTTTTTTGGACTGCTGAAATTCAAATTCAACTAAATATAAACATTTAGGATTTTTTTCCTCCTTGAAACTGAGATCTCGAGCAGACAACCAAATCTTTCACAACTTCAACTGACTAAATCTAGCTACAGATTTATTTTAAGCACATAACCCCATTACTGATGAATCTTTAATATGTTTATCTTCACAATATCCCTGTGAATATAGGAATTGCTGTTGTCTTTGCTTAGAAAACAGGCACATTGATTGCATTAGGTATTGAAACAACCTTAAAATCTAGCCTGACTAGGAAGCCCATATTTTTATATACAGCTAGATTCTTGCATGAGTTTTCAAAGATGTATTTGAATTATTTGTGAAAATCAAAATTCTGTAATATTCCCATATATAGAACAAAGTCTCTGAATTCACGTTATCATGAGTTAGTTAATTCTTCCATCCAAAGCAGTACAATGCTGTGAAACAATTCTTTTATTCTAGCACTGAAGGGAATTTCTCAGAATAAAGTTTGCCCTGGTTTTGGGGGGACATATTATTGTGAATCTGAAAAGGAAATCCTCTCTTCCCAAGCTACCATGTTCTCTGGGTACTCGAGCCGAGTCTTGCTTGGCTACAACTGATCTCGAATATCTTTTCCTATCTGTACTTGTCTGGCAGATGATGAGCCCTAGCAAATGAGCCAGCTGCAATCTCTTATTTGTTCAGTTAACTCCTGTGCTGCCAGGTATCAGCCACAGGAGCAAATGGGTGTGATTTATATAGGGTTTTGTTATAGCTTGCAGATACTGAGTATTAGCAAGTTTTCAATCAGCACTGCAAGCCTCTGATTGCTTATGCTAAAATCCTCACTTTGGATGCGGAGAACAGAAATTAGCAAAATAAGAGGTTTCAGATGGTTTGGAGCAGTCTTCTGTTTCTGAGGTTGCCTTTTCTTTCACTTCTTTTTAGAAAAAAATAATTAAGCTTTAATATTTTGGATACGTTTTTTAAAGTGTAGTCTATGTTTATATTATTTGTCTAATAGTATTGTATGAAGTGGCCGCCACCTTAATTTATCTTGTGACATGTCTTTCCTGCCTTGATCTAAAATTCTTCAGAATACAGAAGAAATTACTGTTTTCTGCTTGGACTTTCCTGGCTAACTCCAGTTTGATTGTTGTGGGCCTCTTAGAGCCTAAACAGATAGCGTATACTCAGCACATGGGTTTTTAACTAATTACTAATGTTTCTAGAGCACTTTGAAGAGAAAAAGCCCAGTACATGTGTTAATTATTACTAAGAACCTAGCTTTGAACATCATGTTCTGATATGAAAAATGTTTAGTGAGTCCTCACCAAATTGTAGCATTATAAATGTATTTCATTAAGAGATCATTAAGACATTAAAAGACATCATTATTAATCTATACATGATCTAAGCTTGGCAAACCTCTGTAATCCAGACTCATTATATTAGCATGAGTGCCTTTCCGGCCAAAAAAGTGCTGAGATTTTGCATGGTAGCATTTCCATTTATCAACGATATTACAGATGAAATAAAAACTCTGATTTTTGGAAAATCTCCCTTTCTAGTCCCATTACTTTTTCCTGGGCTTGATATAGTGCAGTTGTTGTTTCTGGCATTAATGCCTTTTAGGTTCAGCATTGCACACGTTATTTGAATTGAGTAGTCTTATACATGAAGTGCAAAAGATCTTCAGCAGGCTCTATCCAGGGGTTTCTTGGATGTGCATCAGTGGATTTTATGGGAGAAAAAATCCTTCTGGTAAATAAGAGTCATACATGTTCTTTGATAATGTGTTCTAGAGAAACTGTTAATTTTTCTAAATTACTAATTGTGATGTGTAGCACAAGAAATAGACTGTTGAAAATTATGGTGATTTTGTTTGAAGTATAGATTAAGTGATGAACTTCTAAAATGAAAAATCCTCAAAGAAATCGGCTAAGAAAACCCCAGCCTTTTCAGTTCTCCTGCTAGCTTTTATCTGTCATTTTTAAGTGCACAGTTGTTTCTTAATTAGAGCTTTCTGCTTTGAAAACTAAAAGTGTGGCCAGCCGCTGACATGTGAAGAAGAATCCCAATTTTCTTCTTATTGCGATTAATTACTCTAAAACACAATCAGTAAAGGAAATATTTTCTTAAAATGTGAAAGCAATTTTACAAAATAAATTTGTATGCTTCCAAATGTGACCATGCATTTTCAGGGATAATTTGATGTACTATAAGAAAGCATTAAAAAGATGATAAATCAGTATAAGAGAAAATGTGTCACTTTGATATAATGGCCAAGATGCAGAAAACTCCTTTTGCATGTAATTGCACCATATCGTAATGGTACTGTGCAATCATCACGTCAATATTCTTGCTTATAAATTCACCAAAATCATCTACTCCTGCCAATGCATTTACTTCATTGTAAAATTCATTTTACTCAGAAGAATGCAGAAGATTTTTTGGAGTCCTATGCTTGCAGACTCTCACATATTAGGTCACTTGATGTCATCACTTAATATACTGAAGGACCAAAGCGCATAGATATGCAGCACTGGATTTTGCAAAGCTTTTGAGTATCTAATTCTAGGTATATAGTAAAAATCTAGGGATTTTACCACTGACCTCCTTTAAGCTTTTTGTAACAGAGTTCTGGTTAATATGCTGGCTTGGAAAATACTTTCTTTCCACTTATGGAAATGTATGGCTAATATTAGATGCCAAGTCAAAACTCCTGTTGGGATTCAGATTCAGATTCAGATGCAGGCATCTAAATTTAGATGTCTACAGTATAGTTATATATCTATGACCTAGGTAAGTAAACAAAATATATGGGCTTGATTCAATTGTTTGCACTTAAGTGTCTGCTGCCACTTGAGATGCCCTTGGGCGTTTGAGACAACTGCATCTGACTGGCAGATGTGACAAGGGGTCTGTGGAAGCTCCTTGGACTTCTGGGGAGGTGGCTGGAGCCAGGTCGAATACCCTGGGCATCGTAAATGGAGCCTGTACATAAGCAACTGACCTAGGTGTCTACTGTAAGGTGAGATTACTCTAGGCTGCAGTGACTGTATTGAGTAGATCTCCACTGGCTATAATAGGAGCTTAGACACCTAGCTCACTTGTAGATACTTTATATGGTAGACACCTAAGTTCAGATGTCTGAATCTGAATCCCATTGCTTGGGCTCCATTCTGTTGCCTACAGATGTATAGGTAGCTATTTGAGATGCTTTACAATATCCGAGGCATCTAGAT
>NW_009198417.1:13060-40440 GCF_000690835.1 Fulmarus glacialis | reverse complement strand
AAAAGAAGTGTCTTACTCAAGCAGCATCTACATGCTAGACAGTAAATCCTACTTCATCTAAAATGACATGAGCAGCTTATATGTGCGCAGCTGAATCCAGCTTCTTATATTTATAATAAAGATGCATATTTTTGTCATCAAAGCACTTCCAGTTTCCAGACAAAGGCATAGAGTCTTCCCTCAAAACCTGAGCATAGTGTGAAAGGTTACTTCTAAGTAAGTGGTGAAGAGTCTTGCATACAGAGAAAAATATTTGAGGTCCTCAGGAGAGCATGTCATGATGATACTATTTAGATTGAGGCAGTTATATTGGAAGCCGTGAAATTTCACTGTTTCTCTAGTAGAATAACAGATCTATTAATGACAGAATTCGATATCTGCACTATAGTTTTGCAATGTAAAAAAAAATCCACTAGAGGCTCTAGTGGTACCAGCCAAGTGAGTTAGTCCTATTTTCAAAGGTGACATAGCACTTTTAGGTGAAGGTTTTTGCCGTTGTTATACAGTGCCCTATTAGAGATTCTTGAGTTATTTCCAAATAAGCTGGCAGGCCTGTACAGCACAGCACTTTTGAACACTGATACCCTTGGTCTTGTGACTTTAGCCAGACACATTTTGACGAATTCTCTTGAGTAAGGAAAAGTTAACTGAAAAAGATAAATATTTTCTGTAAAATGTTATGCTACAAGAAGATTGGTGATACTTACAAAATAGAAATTGGGAAATTGATTATTCTTTTTATTTTACTTTACTGTTTGTGAAGAATATTAAGCGTACGATGCAAATATGATCAAAATAATATCCTTTATTATTATTAACTATCTTATGATGCAATGTTAACATTTTCTATCAGAAGTGAAAAGCTTTGTACAGAAGACGACCTGCTCAGTGTGAATAAGTTGAATATATAAGACCAGTTATGGCTGCACTTTTAGGTTGTCACAAACTGACTGACTGACCCATTTATTCCAATCAGATCAGTCAAGTCCTAGCTCAATGTTACAGAACACACTCTTAGGTTGAGTATCAGATAGCAGACTAATATACTGCAGATTACATTAATTTTACTTGTTATCTTTTCCTTTCTGCCCGTTCTTTCCCATTTTTTGTGGTTTTGATTCTATGTTTGTTTTCACTGTTCCATAACAAAGATTATCTTTACAGGACACAAATTACAATTATATATACACATATTTCCTATCTAACTTACTTATGACTGGTGCTTGAACTCTTAGTTTCTTTGCTGTATTATATACACTTAGTAAAGAATAATTTGAAAAAAAAAACCCTTAACTGATTTATAAGCTTTTATGCTTATCACTCAGAACAAAGCTCAAGAGCACTTGGCTATGATATTAAACATCTAGTCATGGTCGAATTAAAGACTTCCTTAGTCAGCACTCACTTAGATTTTAATATCTTAAGCCCCTATGCATCAAACAATGGAGCAATGTCTTTTGTATAGAAGTTTCACAATTTCCCAGTTAAGGTGTTTACCTAACAAATAGGATTGAAGGGACTGGAAAGTCATCTCGTAGTCTAAGAAGGTATGCTAGCCACCAAGCTAAGAGAGAGAAGGAAGAAGTAAGATGGGTCATACCTTCCTTCTGTTGATGAAGCTAAAACATTTTGCACCTATGGATGAAGAAGTTATGGTGACTGGAAGGAGAGGAAGCACGAGGAAGCCTGACTTTACAGTTTACTCAGTATTCACTGCTAAGGCATACAGAAACTGGTTTTATGTTGTCCAGTGACTGTCTAACATATAAACTATCCTAGGTCAGCATCTAATATCCCAGCAGAGTCCTCTTTTCTCTTTGCTGTTGGATTTCCTATCGATGTTTCTTGTTAGAGCGGCTTCAATTTGTAAGATAGACAACCAAATGTTCCACTGCTGTAGTTTTTGGAAGACAGTTGTCCACATCCTAGTTGGGTATTTCAACATCGGCAATGAAGAGTCAGGTTTCATAAAGTCACTGACTCACAGTACGGCTGAGGTTGTCAGAGATCTCTGGAGATTGCTTAGTCCAACCCACCTGCTCAAAGTATGGTCAATTAGATCCACTTGCACAGGGCTTTCTGTCCAGTTAGGTTTTGAACATCTCCAAGGATGGAGACTCCACAAGTTTTCTGGACGATCTCTTCCAGTGTTTGATCACCTTCACAGTAAAAAAAAAGTTTTTTCTTTTTTTGAAATGGAATTTCTTGTGTATCAATGCTTCTCATCCTGTCATTGGGTGACACTGAGAAGAGTCTGGCTCCATCTTTTTCACTCCTTCCCATTTGAACTCTTTGAGCTAATAAATGTAGTAAGCTTTTAGTAGTATAAACTTTACAGCACACTTTTAGATACTAAGCTTATTAAAAATTATTGTAGTGCTGCTCAAATACACTCATTTTTTCAAAAAGGCACAGCTAAAAGCTTGAGAAAAATCTTGAGCAAAGTCTTACGAAAAGTCATACCTTGTCCCAAAAGTGAGTGAAAAAGATGAAGAATCCTAGAACAGAAAATATCACTGAGGATACCATACTATTGATAGACTTTAGTGGTTTAATCTGTGTGCTCTAATGTCAACCCATGCAAGTAATCTGGACTGTTGTAATGGTTTATAAAGAGAGGTAATGTCTATCAGTTTTATATGACCAAAGTCACAATGGTTTTTGTACCCAGAAGCCACTACCTTCAGTTTCTTCCAAAGACAAAAATAAACTTGAGGATCCAGAAAAAAAAAAAAGATTGAATGAATTGTCCCTTGACTGAATGGACTCTCCAAGGCAAAAAATATTCATGAGTACAGAAGAAATATATGGCCATTTGCAGTAAAATCCACTGACACAAAGCTGTGTCAGTCTCTCCAGGACAGGGAGAATCAGAATGTCATACAAGAAAGAAAATGCTTGACTTGCTTGAAACACTATGCAGTTTGAGTCATATGTGTTTAAGAAAAATAAGCACAATCTGGAAGACAGTCATGGTAGTAAGATGAGAAGATGATCAATTACCGGAGCATCTAAATAGATTGTTTCAAAAAGGGCATAATAGCTATCTCTAGCTGTATCAAGAAAGTGACCACCAAAGAGGGAAAAGAGCTAATTAAGCTATGTAATAGCATAAGGACAACTGGATATAAACAAGCCATGTCTAACTTAGGTTGGGCATTAGAAAGAGGCCCATGGCCTTTGCAAGAGTCAAGAATAGAGAGCAGCCTGCAAGGTTTCAGGTAGTTGGGGCAAATAAATTTACCCCTTCTGTTACGGATTGTAAAAAGTTCGCAGAAGGAATTTGTGATATGCAACCTGTATCACAAGTGAGTGGATAGGGTTACTCAGGATGTTCTTGCAGCCCTGAAGTCTCAAAAGGTGTGAGATGACTTAATGACACAGAACTTGAACTTGAAAGTGGTCTTCTGGTAAGAAACAGCAATTTAATTTCTAGATGAGAAATTATGAATTAACGTGAATAATCCTGAATTCATAGAAGTAGTCAGAAAAGTCTTGCAAAAGGCAGAAAGACTTTATTGCTGTCATCTCTTGTATCAGCCAAGACCCTACGAGCTTTGATCCTGAGAGAGAATAAGGATGTAGAGGTAACTGTGTTTTGCTGCAAGAAATGATAGTCATTAAGATTAGAGCTGGGCAAGATTTTTCAGATTAATAGATTTGTGCTAAATGCAGTGCTGAGCTCTTCGAAAATATTCAGTCTGAGATTTTTCATGTTGAAAGATCATTATGGTCCCCAATTTAATTACATTTAATTTAAAAGTAAAAGCAGAAAAATCCCTTTAAAAACTGAAATAAATCTATTATTATGCACCAAATACAAAACCTAACTTTTTTTTACGACATGACATTGTTAATTCTCCTCTCGTGGTGTCGTCTGAAAGTGTAATAGTCATGTTCTGTCTCCTATTATCTAGGTCATTAATGAAAGTATACAATGTGGTGTGCTACTCATGTGCTTAAAATTAATTGGGCACATAAATGTTTGCAAGACGGATTCCTTTGTGGTGCATCAGTCTCAGAGGTTTTGGCAATTTTATACTTTTTAAAGCAATTGAAGCTTTGGTTTTTTTTTTTAATAAAGCCATAAATTGCAAAACAGGCTTTTTAAACATTTCCGATATTCCCTTGTTCTGACCCATTTGAAAGACTATATAAATCTTATCTGCAAAGTTTGGAATTTCCCATTAATAATAATGAAGAAAGAGAAAAGAACAATAAATTGTTCAAGAAGAGCCTGGAATTTTTCACTGCGAGTTATCCAATAGAGTAGAGAATTGAACAAAGATATAAACATCAAACAAATGAAATTTTCATTGTCATTTATGAGGAGAAAACATCTGTAATGGATATAATGAGCAATCTTGAATCTTAATATTCAGACTTTAATGAGTAAACAGATATTTCACCATCTTGTAAAACAATAGTATTATGAGCTCAATCTGGTTAGAACTACTCTGGTGCTTAAAGACAGGCTTAAGTGTTTTTCTGGATCAGGCCAGAATGGTCAGCACCCTGCCAGACTCATTCTTGGAACAGTTTACAAAAAATAGTGAGAAAACTTCTTGTGCATAGCAAGAAATCCAAAGCAGTGACCAAATTTAATCTGCATTGACAACAGGATAAGCCAAGTTCTTGAAGAGAATGATCTGAGGTACAGAGCGTCAAAGAAAAGATGATTTTTTGTGGGTTTTTTTTAAATGGCAAAATTTTTGTTCTCTATGACACTTGAATGGATTCCAGGCCAAATGAGGGTTCCAAAACTTTTTTGTGTAAAACGCCAGGCTTGAAAACCCACTTCCATTTGCACAAGTGGGCGAGTGAGCTCACTTGTGGTTGGGTCTGTGGGAAATGCTAATGTAAAGAAAATGACCACTTTCTCTCGTAAAATAGTGCGAAAAGCAGGGAGTGTGCCTAGATCTATGGAAACTGCTCAAAACTAGAAGAACTTTGAAATGACTTGCCTGACTTGCTGGCTGGATAATTCCTCTTCGTCAGAAGGAAGAATTTGTACATGCTATTCATTTTTTCAAGAATATGTTTATTAGACTTCTTTTAATTACCCTTCTTGCATTACAGCCCCCTTGTTTTCTCCCCAAAGAATGGGTGTAATTGCCAGTTCTGTATTATTGCATGAAGCTCATTTTTCACCTTCATGAAACACTTTACTTTTTCCTCCCCTCCCTTCTTGTGGTGACACGGAAGCTCTTGCAGCATGTGGTTTGTTGAGATCCTCAATTAAGTCCCTCTTTACTGGTAGTTGGTGACTCTTGTAGACCCTTCTTCCTTCCACAATTCATCAACTACCAGTTATACCTGAATTAGTCTTTATTACGTATTTACTGTTCAGCCACTCAGACAAATCCTAACTTCTCTTTGGTTTGGCTGTACTGGGTCGGCTTGGGATGGAGTTAATTTTCATCACAGCAGCCCGTGCAGTGCTGTGTTTTGGATTTGTAGCTGAAACAGTGTTGGTAACACATCGATGTTTTAGCTCTTGCTGAACACTGCTTGCACAGCGTCGAGGCTTTCTCCCCCCTTCCCTATCCCCAGTGAGGAGGGAGGGCAAGAGCTTGCAAGGGGACACAGCTGGGACAACTGACCACCGCTGACCAAAGGGATATCCCATACCATATGACCTCGTGCTCAGAAATAAAAGCTGGGGGAATGAATGAGGAAGGGGTGATATTCAGAGTTACGACGTTTGTCTTCCCAAGTCACCACTGTGGTGCAGAGACCCTGTTTCCCAGGAAGAGGCTGGACATCTGCTGGCCGCTGGGAAGTAGTGAATTAATTCCTTATTTTGCTTTGCTTGCGCACGCAGCTTTTGTTTTCCCTGTTAAGCTGTCATTATCTCAGTCCATGGTCTTCTCACTTTCCTTCTACTTTCTCCCTGTCCCACGGGAGAGGGGAGCGAGCGAGTGGGTGGGTGGGTGTTTGACTGCAGGCCAGGGTCAACCCACCACATTGGCTAATTAAGTATTCAAATTAAGTAGGAACCCTTTCATTGTATAATCTTGGAGATTTGTCAGTTGGATTGGTCCTAAAAATATAATTCACCATAAAGTGCATAAAATCCTAAATTTTTTGGTTCATTTTGTCCTACCTTTGTTCTATAATGTTTAAACTTCTTGTGTGTTTCCAGCTCTGTAGGAGAATGTTATGCTGGCAAAACCGCAGCAATTTTATAGGCTCCAGCCTCAGTCATGTATTTCATGTTTTCAGAGTTCTTTCACTACCTACAGTACATCTGAAGACCTTGTCAGTTTGTATCCAATTTTACACGTTTTTGCACTCTCTGAGTAGACTTTGGCCTATTTTACAAGAAGAGTTAGATGATCTTGCCTTTGAAGTCTGGAAGCACTGCTGCAGAGATCGGCTATTAAAGGAAAGGAGGCACAGTGCCTGCCGTAACGGGGTTTCAGTCCACATTGATCTCTTTGACATTACCAGAAAGCAAATAATCCTGATAACATGACTGATCAGTTCAGAGTAGTCTTTAAAGCCGATCCAGACTGACCAAAGCAGGGAGGTAAACTCAGTGAATTATAGGTATCCTGTATTGACCTGCATTTACTCAGCTCTGAATATTGCAGTGATTACTTGTGAAGTTAATGAATATCGAGGCACTTAGATAAGCCTCTATCGCTTAATTAGTGTACCGTATATGAACTTGAAGTAAATGTCCATTGAGAAGCCAAAAATAATAAAGATGTCTATAACTCCATGAATTCCTTGAATTCAAGCGGTTACCAGAAAAGCCAAATATTAGTAATTTGTTGCACAGTATTGTATAAGGCACTGGAATTGTTAACTTGTTTAAATGCAGAAATAACTACTCTACCTGTGACAGTTCAGTTGTTGCAGGCAACCATCAGTAATCAAGGAAACACCGATATAAATCCTCATGAACAAAGACATAATTCTGACCCCAGCAGAGTCAATGATTTATTAATTTAAATAATTTAAATAATTTAAACAATTTAAATATGGTGAGACTTTAGCTTAAGAGCATAACGTAAGCAAATCTTCCTTTTGGCTACCAGCTCTGGATGAAACACAGCAACTGTTACTATTAATTCTTTGAACGAGCATTGTGTGATGCAACTAAACATAACAGAGTGCCTTGCCATATTATGATCTGCCAACCTTCTCATCGTATTTTGACATATGTATGGAGCTTATTAGATGAATGGTCTGAAAATTCTGGAAGTTTTATCTTACTTTTCCTAAACTGTTTTATTTGCAGTATATCCCACTGAAACTTATAACCAGAGAGTTAGTGGAGGCTACCAGCTATAAAGGGGCTGCAGACCCTGAAGATCAGCTGCACTTACTTGAAAAATACCTGCGCTATTTGACCAAAACTATTGACAATAATTTAGGCAACAAATGTAAGAACACAACCTTTGATACAATTCTGTCCGCTATTTTTACTGTTTTAACACATCTCAAACCCAGAGGATGTAAATATTCCTTCCTATTGTAGCCTACTTTTTAGTCAATTTTGAGATGCCTTACAACTATGCTTGGCTTTTTCCCCTCTGTTTTCTCAGGGAGTGTAAATCTGACAGAGGCCAATGCACTGAAGGAGGAGCAGAAATGTTCCAGTCATCCTTTTATTCAGTAAATGCATCATAAACTTCAGTAGGCATCACCTTATTGCTGTGCCTCATCTCTGACCTTGAAGAGCAGTGAGCTAATTATGCTGTGGTGCAGTTCAGTTGCCCCAGCATGCTACTTGAGATGCCCACGTGGACTCGAACTGACACTGCAGAAAGGCATGGATCTCCTCTCGCTCCGAAGCGCTATCTGCCAGTGCCATGTGGATGTTTCAGATACTCCAGGCCATCTCAGGTGTGTAAGTTTAGGCAACAGACTTGAACCCTAAGAGCTTGCAAACTAGTACCTGGCATAGCAATAGCTAAAGTTTTAGCTTTACAAACCAGCATCTTTTCTGTGTGATGTAAACACTAGGGAATAACATGAAGGTAGGATTAATCCTCCATAATTTAGGGGTTAGAATTCAACTTTAAATTCAGAACTGTATTTCAGATTCAGAGCCTATACTTAAATATATGTCAATATTTATGCATCTGCATGTGAGCTGAGTATCTAAGATTCCCTGGTACTTAGTGAAGATATAGGTAACTATTCAGTTGCCTAAGTATAGGTGCCTGATGTCTGTGGCCTACGGTACCTGAGATGTCCACCTGGAGCAGCATGCAATCTACAGTAGACCCATCTGGAGGCCAGACAAGAGACCATAAGATATATGAAATGGCATGGGACTTCTTTGTATTGGCAACTGCCATCGAGCCATAAAGCTAGGTGAGACAAATCACACCTTTAGTTCCTATGGAAGGAGTATTTAGCACAAAAGGAGTTGTTATGGCCTGCAGTCCTAAGGAGGTGACTGAGACTACCTTTCCGTTTTACACAGGCTGTAGAAAAACTGTCAAATGGTGATAGCCAGCAGCCAAAAATTACTTAGTTTATATTTTCAGGTCTTAGCTCTGGTGAAATGATCCTGTTTTGTTTTTTTTTTTAAAAGAATGCTACATTTAATTATATATTGGCATTTTATAGTAACTTCTTCCACAAGCTCTGTGCTGTTTCTAGCATCTCTAGAAGCAGCCAAGTGCAGAAACAAACTTTCCTGAGTAGGAGCAAGTAGCAATGACTCTTTACTACAGAGTCTGCTTTTTACTCTGTAGATATCTATAACATATTACTTCTTACCTTGTTAAACTATGTTTTGTAAAGATTCTGCTCTGAATCATTGACATTGACTTACCCTATTATATTTAATATCCTTCTGATATTCTGCATCTTCCTTGAAGGAGACAGAATGCTTACCTGCTTTAGAAAAAAAGGTTATAAAGAAGATCCTCATGGCTACTATGGATTTATTAAAATATCTATGCTTGACATAAATGTTACAGAGTTATCTGAAATAGCAAAATACAAAAAATATTTAAAGAAGCCATAGATCCTTCCAACTGAATGCTAGGGCATCCTGACCGCAGATCTGGAACTTCAAGAAACAAGTCATAAACCTCTGAACCTTGGAATTAAGAAATCTGGCACAAAAAGGCAAAACCTATCTGTTCATCCATAGTTAATAGTTGCGCCTTTTTCACAATTGTATATGCAGAAGAAAAGCATTTTTTGTTGAATAAACAGTGCTTACCTCAAGCAAAAACAACTGATGCTTTTGGAAAAGTGTGAAGGACATTGAGGAATAAAACGATCATCAAGCTGGAGAGAAGTGCGGAAAAGAAATGTGTAAGAGACAACCAGATCCCCAGTGCTTTGACCAGTAAGCTTCATTTCATTTGTTGCCTTATTCCACGCTCTCTAATGCTAATGTGTGGGTACAACGGAGAGTGAGGTACAGCAGAGAGCCTCAAAAAAAAAAAGACAGAGAAGGAAATGGAAAATAAAAGAAACTATGCAAAAATGAATATGAAGGGAAAGAAAATGGAATAGATAGTGCTAATAGGAAAGGAAAAAAAGTAGGAATCAGGAGGGAGAAAAGGTGAATCACATAGAATCATGCATAAGGGTAAGGAAGATGGTGGAAAGTAGGGAGAATCTGCAAAAGAAAAACACTAAACTATATAATGAGAAAATGGGCAGATTTTAATTTTCTAGGATGTAAGGGAAAAAAAAACCCAACACCTAAAGGAAAAAGTAGTACCATTAAAAAGGAGATGCGTATCAAAATACAAGAGTAAAGAATAATTGAGCAAAAGCACTAGAACTAGAACCTGCTTGAAGACCTGCAAAGTAGATGGAAATTGAATAGACAAGTGTATCAGATTGCCAGAATATCTGAACGGGACCACACTTGCTAAGTATCGGTCCTTGCTGATGATGGAGTCGTCCTTGCTGATGATGCATTCATCCTTGCTCCTACACGAGAAGTGTAACTTGTGAAATGAAGTTTCAGATGTATCACCTTGCAATTCTTCCTCCTCATTACCAGAGGCTTTATCCAAATTATTTGCCTGTGTGTTGTAATGCCAGTAAGATAGCCAGGTTTTGCCAGTAAGATAGTCAGGTTTCAGTAAGCTTGCCAGGTGGTCTTCTTTCTCGAATTCTCTTGCCTAATGCAGAGAGGTTCTGAATTGGAGAAGACTAATAAAAAGGGGAAAAAATATGCCAGTCCTTTATTCACTGCATATACTTCCGACCTCACCTCCTAGGAGGCTGGCTTAGATCTGAAATGCGATGTTGGGGCCTTGTTGGTGTTTTATGCCAAAGGAAAAAAAAAAAAAAAGAGTAGTAATTAATATCAGGCTACACTAGGCAAGTGGTAAAACAGATCAGTAGGTAGAAAGAGCAAAAATCAATTCTAGTGTGGAAAGCAATTCCTCTAAACAGGAAATCCTGTGGAGAGAAGAACCATTGTTCATAAATTGTTTCTCTTTCTTAGCTAATTAAAAAACATTTTTTGTAGCGTGGTTAGGCCTTAGCTGGCTGGGATGCAAAATCCAGTCATGTGAGGCTTGATGAATTAAAGTCACAGTTTTTCTTGTCTGTTTGGCTTGCAAAATTTTCCCCATGTTTCTCTTATTAAAAAAAAAAAAAAAAGCTTGCTTTTTGTAATATTTTGTTTTACATTGATAGCAATGAAATGTTTTGGTGAGTCTCTATGCTGTCTTTTATCACTGATTTCAGCCAATAAACTATGTATGACTTCAACAGATGTTTCTTCTGCTGCGGACAATAAGATGTTTTGAAGTCCTAAGAAGAAAATTAAAGTAAGAAGGAGAAGTTTAGAGTCTCGTATGGAAATGAGAGACATTTTTCCATGCAGATTTTAAAAAAATAACCTTTGATGTCCTATTTAGGCCTAGTAATAAAAAGCAGAAAGATATTCAGGTAAAGACATAACCATGCGTAGGAAGGAAACATCTACAACGTTCACAATTAGTCACAGTTAATGTTATATCTGCAGTTTAGATGCACCATGCCAGATTTTCCTTTGGTGTGACTGTAGCTTCTTTGACTTTGATAAAGCTGGACTGACTGTTTTATATCAGGTGAGGATCTGCCCCTCTGAGTCATGTTGTGAACAAGAAGAAAAGAAGGGACAAAACTTGAAGAACGATTAAAAGATGTCTGGTTTTTATCTCATTTAAATTCTGGTTGCTTTTCCAAAGCATCATGAAGGCTTTTGTATTTCGTGATGTCTCATGCTGTATGCAGTATTATTAAAAGTACCTGTCATGTAATTCTCCTTTAAGTAGACATTATTTCGATTCAGATGTTAGATACATATTCAGATATACGAGAAATGTGTCATAATATTTCCTTCTGTTTTCCTAGCTGGGCTTAGCCCAGAGATTTGCCATCTTTACCCATTTCTGTAACATTTTAGGCTTGGAGTGGTGCTTCATTGTCATATATAAAAATGTTGAAGTCTCAGAAATGTAGGGGAAAAAAAAACAAATCCTGGACTCAGTGTTTATAGGATTTAGAGGTGAAACTACACAAAATTCATGTATTTCTAGCAGCATTAGTTGTAAGATCTTGTCCATGAGAACACAATACTGCAAAATACCATCTAGGGAGACTGATGTTCTGGGAAACAGCAGCGCATGTGAAGTGACCAGTCATCCTTCAGAGACCTGTGGGAAAACTGCTAGAAACAGGAATGATCCCAGAGAGAGCATAGAGGAGACTAGGGAGGAGGTGAAATGGATTCACTGGTCAATTATGTTACGTAAATTCCCATACAGCAGAACTCCTACCAACAGTCCAAGTGTTTCTACCAGCTAATGGATGTTCGCTCAAATCTCCAGTAGGGATGGAACAATGGTGTTAGACTGTATGGATAGGATTCATGAGACATCACATGTGAGATCCCACCTGGCTTTCAGCTGGTGAAAGATGTGGCTTTTCTATAGGTTCTGTTTAGTACCTGTCAGCCCCATGCAGAAGTTTCAGATATCTAACATGGCATCCAAGATGGCTTCTAATACCTGAATCCCACCATAAAACCTTGATTCACTTGCATCCTAGCTGCTGCTGCAGAAGGCCTGGAGAAGGCTGCAGAATGTCCGTCACCATGTGGTCATCTCAGACACAATAGGGAATCTAAAATGATACTAGACACCTATATGTAGGCAAATGAATGGAATCCCAGGGGTCACCATCTAATTCAGCTTTATGAAGTCTCTTTATTTTCAATGAAGAAGGAATCGTTACTTCCTCTGTCCTATTTTACACATCTCTATTAGGACGGGATGAATGGATGTTACTCTCAGAGGACCCTCACGCTTCCCAATGGCAGCAGATGCCTATGTTCCAGTAACTGAATCCTACCTTAAGTGTTCCGGGTGAGTTGAACTGCTGTTTCAGTGCCACTGACTGGACTGCTTAAACTGGAAATTCAGATTATAATGGGAATATAATTGTTCCCTGACTGACCTCCAGCTGCTGCTCCAGAAGAGTGGAAGTGGTACTGAGCTGCCAGCTCTGTGGGAGCATTGGGTCCCCTACTGTACCCTAGGTGTTTAGCACCTTCACCTAAGTATACACCTAAATTTAAGTGACTGAATCAACTCTCTAACATTCATTAGTATTAGAATTAGATGAGAGAAATCACACCCTAAATAAGTTTCTAGACATAATTCTTTAAAAAGAGAAAGGTATTTATATCATAGAAATTTTGGTATTTAGATATGTCCTTTTAGTTCTAACGTACTTACTTCATGAATAATATTTCTATGAGATGTTATTTATGGTCCTCAATAACTGAAGTCACTACTGTTTCATGGTTACTATGTTAGTAACTATATTAATATATAATATTACAATAACTAAACATAAAACTGGTCACAGTTTATTTATTGATTGCCATATCTAATCACATTGCAGGTATAAATAGGGAGCTATAGAATAGTTTTTAAATACTTAACAAAACAAATAAACCAATGCCTTTGTCAAAGACACTTCCAGGAGGAAAAGAATTCATAACACATAGTAAAAATTGAGCTATAATTGTTTGAAATTAAAATACATAAGCAATTTTTTTTTATCATATTATTTTAGAATTATTTTGGTTGACACTGGAACAATATTGCTGAATGTTTTTAATAGTAAAACTTCCCAGAAATATATGGTATAAAAACCTGATCTTGCAGTCACCACATATATGACATAAAAATTACTCATTAAGTAATCAAATTGAGTTCAGTAGCACTGGAATTGAACATAGTGGGATGGGGGCTGGATTTTTTTTTTCCTTGTTTTTTTTTTTCCCCCCAGAAAAAGCTTTTTCTTTCTGCAAATGTAGAATTCAAGTGACTGAAACGTCTTGAAAGTATATTTTTGGTGAATTGTAGAAATAACTTTAAAGCAGAAAAAAGTCACCACTCTTTTTATCATGTCTTCCAAAGAAAGTAGTAGTATTATTGCTAGTAGTAGTAGTAGTACTACCACTACCACTACTATTACTACTGTTATTATTAATAATAATTATTATCATTATTACATTACCTCATTTTTTTTGTGTAGCATTAAAAGTAGCAAAGTCGTGAAACAAAATGAAGCCTGATTCTTTAGGCTGATTGAATAATTTTTCTTTAACCAGAAGGGAATTTCAACTTTTTGAATACAGTGAAATGTTCTGAAGAAATATATATGGAGTTAATCTGAGTTTTTTGGTTTGTCCATTGAACTAAATTAATCATGTACCCTCAGAGCACCAGCACAGATCCCTGTTTCTAAATGATACGTTATACGAATCAGTCTCATATTTGTTTTATAAATGTCTTTTTATCTGTCAGTGGATAAATGTATCTGACTTAGTATATAAACATATAGCTTATAAGTTTTCAGAGTTTTATACAAATCCAAATCAAAGAGAATTAGTTAATTTTCAGTTGCAGTAAAATGTTGCTAAACTAATATGCAGGTGTACTGTCTGGAAGGAGGCCAGAAAAAACACTTGAAAAGTTGCACAGTGAAGTCATAAGAATTTGCAAATGGTGATGGGTCGTGCTTTTAATTATACAAAGAGGTATGCATATAAGCAGGCAGAGGGGTTTTAATCATGGCTGAGTGAGTTCGAGGAAATGCCTTCTTGTTTTAAATGTTTTGTAGGTCACAAATCTTCTCAATCTTTTTGCCTTTTTTTTTTTAATAACTCAGATTGTTACTGACATCCTTTTAACAAATAACAGTTGCTGTCTTTAAGGTAAAGCTTTTCCTGAAGCAGGAAAAGTACTGTCTGAGGACTAAACAGGTATAGGACTCTGAAGAAGTCTGAATGTTTACTGAATTTATTCGAATAACTTTGTCCCATAAATTTGGCTCATACAGAAAGACATATGGGTTTAATCCTCCACTTCAGTACAACAGTTTTACACTGGTGTAACTTCGTTAGAGTTGCAACGGTGTACAGTTGGAATAACAAAGTGGCGAATCAGACCCACATGTGTTTCATATCCCCTGAGAGTTGTATATCACGTGCTTCTCAGATCTGATGCATATGGAGTGGCATGTAATATCTGTGGGACAGATACTATATCATGTTAGTTCATGTGAGCCGATATATTATCACGTATATTGTACTGGATAAAATATGTACTCTGCAGGTTCAACCTCTGAAAGGGGAGAAAAGTACTATAAAGTTATGCAAAATCTGCAATTGGAATAAGCGGTAAGTGCCTACAGCCCTGCATGTGTTCAGGTATTTGAGATAAGGACTCAAGGCACTGGTCCAGTGGTTAGGGACGGTTCACCTCTACAAGCACGGCGGTGACTGAACCCAGTACTGGATTTCAGTGACTATAGAGAAGTGAAGAACTTTGCTTATGGAAGGCCATCACCACTTCCAAAAACCATCTGAATTGGTTTTTGAGAGTTTTTTTGTTTTGTTTTGTTTTGTTTTGTTTTGTTAAAATCCCAACCAAGCTATGACCCAGCCCAAGCCTGTTTATGTTATGAGATCTGATGGGACTGTAGCACAAGGCAACAAGTCTTGACTAACAGCTGTAGAAAAACACTGCAGAGTCCTGATCTGTGTACAAGATTCACAGCATATGTTAAATAGTTATTGTGTACAATGGAATGAATTTAATTGTATTTAGCCATGCTGTAATTTGCGAACCAATTGTTAAAACATGCTGCAGGATGTCAAACTCATATTTTTAATAAGCTGGGCAAACTATCAAGTGGTCAATGTTCTTGTGCTTCAGCCTTTTTTGATTAGTTGCCTTGCAGGCGGATTTGGACAGTTATATGGAAACAATACAGGGATGAACAAAGAAGGAACTGGAGTGATAATTTGAGAGAGTAACTGGGAAATTGGTCAAAGGAGAAAAAAGTATGATGTAGATGGTTCACGGCATGTTGCTTTTTATCCTGTTCACTTAAAAACAATGTGCTATAATTTATGAGTAGACAGACCTAGTTAATCCTTGCTTGGTTTATGTAGATGCTTGGGTGTCCAAAAGCCCTAAATCAGTTTTATAGTATGCATTACATGTACTGTTGACTGGCTGACCTGAATAAAATGAAGTTTACAAACTGGTTTTGATTAACCATGTCTGAATGTAGACATTTAGCCTATTATTAAATTTAGAAGCCATTGGTTTATATTTTGTTTTATTGCTAATCATCTTTTACATTACTGTCAGAGTTTCCATAATTTCCAATTAAAAAACAAACATTGTGCACAGATAAATAAAAGCTCTCCAGGCTTGTGAGAATAGTGTAGACTGTATTTGGAAAGCACCCATTCAACTGCATTGTATTACTATGGAAGAATTACTGCCAGGGACAAAAGACATCTGAGTCTCTTTTCTGTACAGCGGACTGGATGGATGGTCTGTCACTTTGACCAATACAGCTCCACTGGGTTTACTTACGACAACAGAAACTACTGGAAGCACAGCTGCCCTGGCCATTCATCCTGATAAATGAGCATCATCCTAGTCATTGCTTACGTGTTCATTGCAGTATTTCTGTTTGGAGGCTTAGGGGATAAGGCACCCAAAAGCAGCACTGAAGGTATCCCAGGCTGGGGTCTCATGGCTACTGAACACTTTGACATTAAATAATTAGAGCTAGATACATTGGCTCCATCTCTACTAATAAAATAACCAGGGCTGGCATGGGCCCAGGCGCTGCCACGTGATTTGTCAGCACACAGTCTTGGGTGTACTTTTCACTTGTGCCAAGAAGCTGTCTTCCAGGTGATGCTTGAACAGAGACCGAAGGGTGGCATATACCAGAGGTGGTTCCCAGAAAACAGTTTGGAGGTACCAGCTGATTTGGGGAATAAGACAGTTGTATGGACGAAAGCTCTACCACGTCAGCTGGGCAGAGAACAAGTCATTTTCATTCAGTCAGTGGTTCATTTTCATTACTGCTGTAAATGGGGCCATTAAGATGCTTTCCACAGAGAGGCACGACTGAAGTTCCTGAGGTATGTACTGCCTGGGAGGAGGCCCAACGATCTGTTTGCATGTGTGCCTCTCTGAAAGGGAAAACATACAGTCTGAATAGCTATTTTGCTTCGGGATGCTTAGAGGGGACTTAGCTTACATCTGAAATCTGTTTTTCCCGATTCTGTGCTTTGAATATGGCAACTCATTAAGATATCAAGTATCTTAATGTGTGTTACCAGCAAAAATACAAACTGTAGATTAAAATCTGTTTTGCGTTGAACCTGTGGGACTGAAATATTCCATCCAACTCTGGCATTTACTTTGAGTATGTGAAAGGGCTGGGAGGGATCATCTGCGAACAGAGATTCACCTCACCATATCTCAAGTTGATTTCCAGCTTCCATTTCAGGGGAAATATCTGAATATTTTCCCAATAAAAGTAGTCAAAAGAGAAACAAAACAAAAAACTATGTGCTAACAATTAAGGAAGCATCCAGCTAGAATTGAAAGGGGAAAGTAATGGCACATCACACATACCTTTCACACAGCATGAGTGGACCAAGTCTTATTGCATGTACCTTCACAGCCACTGGTCTGGCTTGGTTTCAAGTCTGTAACTGTGGAACATACTTACATTTGGAGAAGGTGGTAAAAAATCATTTATTGTCTGTGCCCCGAATCCTCTGCTCATTGAAATTTATCAGACCTTAATGTGTATTGTTTGCCGTTCCCTTGAGACATACATAAGAATGCAGCCCTTACTGCCTCCAGCCTTCACTCCTCCTCAGCTGAGGTTCAGCTTGCATATCTTAGAGTAAGTCTCTGTTAACAAGCCATCCCCTCCAGCTTCTTGACATCCACAAAATAAATACTGCATCTCACAAAAGAAACCAAAGCTCCTAGGAGGAGCAATTGCAATCGGTCTCTTATCTCACTGCAGCCTGGGGTCTGCAGAGCTTAAAATGTGATGAGAGTTGGGAACACGCTGCTTCACTAATTCTGAAGGGGGGGGAGGAGGAGGGGATTGCTATTTCCGTATCACTACACCTGTTGAGTGCAAACAGGACCTATTCCTGCAAACAGGAGAAACATGAATGCTGCAAGAGTAAAAGAAGTCCTGTTTTCTGTCTGACCGTCCAATAAAGTAGACCTACCTTTACCGTCCATTTACATCCTATCCATCAACCCACTACCTCACTGGAGGCCATAGGGAAAGCTGAGGTCTCCCGTTCCTGCTTCTCTGAGGAACAGTCGAGCAGTTAAGCAATCTGAGCAGAGAAACATGCTGGATAGAAAATGGGCAGATAGATAAATCTGATTGGGCAAAAAAAATTGGGCAAAATATTCAATGGATTTTAGAAAGTTTGGGAAAAAAAAGGGAAAGTTCTATTTTTATAGAAGCATCAAAACAGGGAACTGATGAATTCTTTTACTGTCATAGAAGCAAGTTTTTTCCTGAGACTGCTTCATGCACCTCTGCCCAGCTGGAATATTTTTTTTTACCTTAGCAACTTGGCAGAACATCGTTGGACTGTGTCAAGATGTTCAACTTTTTTGTGTAGAAATTTTTTTCCAAAAAAATTTGAAGATCAAGATTTACTGGGCTTGCCTTTCTAAAATATATTTTACTGCATCAGAATGACATGTGAATTTCAAAATAAATGAATTGTTATTATCATAGACTGCAATAAGTATATCCTAGAAAGTTCATGGAGTTCATGGCCAGAATAATGTTATATTATTCAATATAATTTTATTATGCAGCATATATATGGTAAATTTCAAACAATTACTCCTTCTTGCATGTGATACCTTGTGGTTGGTTAGCCTGTAGTTGCAGGAAGAGTCTTGATCTGAAGATACCAAGAGGAAAAAAAGATATCATATTGCTGTGTAATTTGTTCCAGTGAATACTTCTGAAAATGAGTACTTTTTCCTACTTTGAATTTTCTGCCTTAAGCTTATACTTATGTGTAGGTAGGTATGTTGTCAAACAAGAGCTTGCCTATTAAAAGTTTTAAGTGTTCCTTTTGACTTTGGGACTTGGCAACTTTTGAAATACTAAATTTTGAGACATTAACAATGATATCTAATAAAATAAAAGTTATAAAAGTTATAAAACTCATAAAAATGTGGGATCATTCTCATAAGTTCAGCTGTAGCTCAGTTATAGAAAATTATTATCTGCCCAAATTAATTCACTTAGAAAATCTCAAACAGAGCAAATCCCTTTTCGATTTATGAGAGTACAGGCAGCAGCGGGAAAAAGAGCATCATCTGACAGGCTTGATTATCCTGCAGTGCGCCTGAAAGTCATAACTCTGTATTCCAGAGAGGTGCATATGATGAGGTGATGTCAAAACACCTGGGTGAAATTCTGTCAGCTCCTTGTCTTCTGTTTGTGTGATTCCTGTGTGGCTGTCAAAAAGGCTGTATAGCGTGTCGGTTTTAATAAAAGCAATGAGTGAAGGGAATGAAGCAACTGCAGAGCCATTCAGTTGAAAGCGGGTCCTTCACAAATGATTGGATAATTAAAAATATGAATGCAGCTAATCCATGTTGACATTTTTATAGCCTTTACATGAAACAACCTTTACGGGTATGGTGGAGTAGAGAGATAAGATTCTACGGGAGGACCACTGGCAGTTGATCACAGAAAAAGAAGGTATCATATGAAGAAAATGCTGGTTTAAACGGAGCATAAGAAAATAAACTGGATGCCTAAAAATAAACATCAATGGGAATCTCCTACATGAAAAACCACTGCTAAAGTAGTTGTATACATAATGATGAATCCGTAGCAACAAGCAGTAAGCCCCAGGGACGACTGAAGTGCAGAGTTGCACACACTTAGGTGACATGGAGATTGGCAAATAGTGGGCAGAAGTGAGGACAGTATTCTGTCTTTCTATCACTCATGTAACTTCTGCACTTAATACAGCCACTTCTGGCATGCTCTGTCCATTCCCCAGGTTCATATTTTATAAAATTGAAAGATTTAAAAAGAAGCAAAAGAATGGTTCACAATTTGGAAAATAAAGCATAAAGTGATATATAAACCAAATTAACAGATTTATTAAAACACATCTGTGTGTACAGGTAACAAAATATTTAATATTCCAGCATTCTTCAGTGTAACAAAGAAAAGGGATAAAAGAATACAATAGCAGAGAATTTGAAGACCAGGAAAAAAATAGAAGTATGCAGGTTGATTTTCACAGTGATGCAGTTCACAGTGAGTGTTGTGCAGTGAGGACTGTAACGGGTTTGACATCATGTCAAATAAATAAATAATGGAAGTCTTTCTAACAGATAAACTCTAGCTGTCAGCTGATAAACTATGGGGCTTGGTAAACAAGCTCTGGTGCTCCATGATGCTTGGTATAAGGTATTTGGCCTGTGCTATTCAAGAGACGAAATCTTAATACCATGCTTTGGAAAATGATGGATTCTTTGTCTTTTGGTATTGTTCATGCTTGCAGGACATTAAGACATTTGAAATCAATCAGACAGAAAGTCCAAAAGAGGATGTACACACAGGTTGTTTCTAACTAGTGTTATGGCGTGTGAGCTGGTAATGGTTGGGGACCACTGGCTTAGAACAGCATAAAATCTTTAGTGGTAACATCAAGAACTCTATGAAAATATAAGGGACAGGGGAAGGGCTGTCAAATTCAGGAGGTTTTTTTGTCTTTGCTTGACCCCAACCATACGTTAAATTAGTCCTTGAGAATATTTTGATATATCAAGAGATCTCCTCAGCTGCCCATGACCTGCTCTCTTATTTCATGGTACCTGGAGTGCATGCTGCTGTGCTTACATCCTCTCCTTTTTACCTCTTCCTGCAAATTGGGCCAGGCTCTCCTTCCAGCCAGGGATTTTGTTGTCACTACAAAATTAAAAGCAAAACAGGCCATAGTCTCTCTTGGTTTGATTGGGTCAGATAATTCATAACAGTAGTCAGTGAGAATTTAGGATGAGTCACCTATACAGAATGAACTGTCACAGGGCATAATAACAAAAAAAAGGGAAAACAGACCAGAAAAAGTTACTCTTTTTAAAAGTGGTAATGAAATTCTGAAGTGTGCTGCCCCAGGATGTTGTGGAGGCGGTGTCAGCAGGTTCAAAAAAGGATTAGCCAAATTAATGGACAACAGTCCATTAACAGATATTAGAAGGACCAGACAGGTATGTATTCTCTGGCATCCTTCATATGATGGCTATGGGGTATGGGAGTTTTTGAAGGGCATGTGGGGCTACAAAAAGTAACCATGATCATGTGCTGTCATGTGCGTCTCCTTTTGCCACTGCTGGGGACAGCAGGGTTAGATGGTCTGAGGGCAATTTGCTCCACGAATGCAAGAAAAAAATAGTGAGGGAACGCTCATATTGAACAAAATTCTGCTTTCAGTATTAATCCAGAGGAAGACTGTGAACATGAGCAGAGGTGAGTTAATTTTACATTTGCTAATAACTGCAGAATATAAACCAGCACATTGCAATTTCAAAGAATATATAAAAAATGCAGCACAAAATATCCCAAAGTAGAAAAACCTTTGAAGAAACCTTGATTGTATGCCTTTAGAAGGAGTGACTTCTATATGCATAATATTCTCCTTATTTTTTCATTATAAGAAAAAGAAATAATAGGCCATTTCTCATCTGAGTAAATTGACAGAGGTCACTTGAATTCAGTATAAATATTCTGCTATGCACAAGCTGAGCAGCTGACTTAAAATTTATAAGTCCACAACTCTATGTATTCACTCTCAAAGATATTAATCAACTTCAGAGCTAACCCTGAAATCATTGAAACTTTGACAGAGGGTGGATCCCAAGAAATTTAAGTGAATTAGTCTCGTTTCATGTGGAAAATTGGAGAAAAATATGCATACATTAAGGAAATATGCAAGCTAATGTTCTAGATGTTTATTGTTTCCATGTGTTTATTTCTAAACAGAGTAATTTAAGAAACTCACTTTGGGCATATGGAAAAAATATAGAAAAAAATCTGACTTAAAAATAGAGAAGCAAATCTAAAATGAAAAGCTTTTTGAGCTTTTTCATCAGAGTCATAGAATCATAGAATCATTAAGGTTGGAAAAGACCTCTAAGATCATCAAGTCCAACCGTCAACCCAACACCACCATGCCCACTAAACCATGTCCCTAAGCACCTCATCTACACGTCTTTTAAATACTTCCAGGGATGGTGACTCCACCACTTCCCTGGGCAGCCTGTTCCAAGGCCTGACCACTCTTTCAGTAACGACGTTTTTCCTAATGTCCAGTCTAAACCTCCCTTGGTGCAACTTGAGGCCATTTCCTCTCGTCCTGTCACTGGTTACTTGGCGGAAGAGACCAACCCCCACCTCGTTACAACCTCCTTCCAGGTAGTTGTAGAGCGCGATGAGGTCTCCCCTCAGCCTCCTCTTCTCCAGGCTAAACAGCCCCAGTTCCCTCAGCCGCTCCTCATAAGACTTGTGCTCCAGGCCCTTCATCAGCTTCTTTCCATCTACAGGAGTGATTTTTAATGGCGAGTTCCTGAGGCCACTGATGTTACTGATCAGTATACGATCAGATTGATCGTATCTCTCTCTCTGCTTTCTGCATTTCCTTTTTCCCCTTCCTTTCCCCCTTCCTTCCCCTCTTCTCCTTTTCCCATTCCACTTGCCCCTCTTCCTTCCCTTGTTCTGCCTCCTAGCTCTCCGGGTAGCACCGCAGAGCCTTCTTCCTTGGCCATCTCCCCCTCTTTGACCTGCTTCAGATTTTTTTACACGTGCAGCAAAACATTTCATCCTTACAGCAGAATCAACCCAAGCATAACCACTCACTTTCCCTCACACCTGTCAGCACCTGCAATAGCACCTGCTCACCGATGCCGATATTCACACGATGGATGTTATTTTTTGTATTTTTTTAATTCTCTTTTGATTATTGTCATTACTTTCTCCATTGTGACTTCAAAACCCATTCCTACCTCTTCGTCCAATTGCCAAGATATTACATCAGCCCTGCTTTCTTCTCCTTTTCCTTCACAGCAGCCACTCCAAATGCATTTTCCAATAATCTTTTTGTCCACTAATACAAGCAGTGAGAGAGTTGGAATTGCACGGTTATGCCTTTTGTTCCTCCTCGGGTGTAACCTAGGACTTTTCTAGATCCTCTGTTCTCAAGCATTGTCCATTTGATGTCTCAGAAGTGAGAAGTTTCCTCTGTAGTAGAAGAGAGGGAGTCATTTAACTTCTCTTGTGGCTAGTCCATGTGGAAATCTGCTTCTAGTTAGTGGATGCTTTCTTATCGGTCAGGTGGTATAATCTCACACTTCTGGTACTGAAGAGGATCTTTAGGAATGACTTTGAGTTGATTTATTATGAGTGGGTATTCTCGATTAAGTAAATTAAAAAATTATGTACAAACATAACTAGAGAGGCAGCGGATGCCATAGCCCCTGTCATTCCTGACAATAATGCCCATTGAGCTCAGGTTTGTACAGCAGGCAAACAGTTCAGCTGGAGAAAACTGTACTGCTGGACTGACCACACAGTCAACGAAACCCTAATAATACGAACTGTGTGAACAACATTGAAAGGAGGTGGGAAAGATTTTTTCCCTATCTTTACAGATTTGCAACTAAACCACACTGGACTGAACACCAAAGATTTCATTATTGGTTGCAGTATTACTGAAATGTTTGAGATCCTTGCGATCCTGTTGTGGTAAGTGCTGTAAAAACAAGGAAAGAGATACCTGGAGGAATTTACAGTCTGGTTATAAGACAAGAGACAACAGATAGCTATAGGGGAATGGGGAGCACAGGGAAACTGTAAAATAATGTTGGACATCATGACAAACAATGATCTCAGCACTCTAGCATTCTCACTAGCGTTGTTTTGTAGACATCATGGAAAATATTGGGTGGAAACAAAACTCCTGTTTGTTATTATAAACAGAGCGTTCAGAAATCTTTTTGTGGTCTGTTACAATTGCAGAGCAATTCATTTTAAATTGACTGATACCAAGTTTTCTCATTGTGTAGCAATGGGACAAGTAACTTAATACAGATAAGTAGAGCACTGGGGTTGTGAGCTTTGTCTTGCAAACAAAATTCCAAGTGAGATACACCAGAATAAGGCTTACCGAGCAAAATATAGCTTTGCTGATACATAAGCCTTGGCCCAGGACAAAGGCTGTAGTTAGGACCGTGCCATGTCATAGGCATGGTGGTGTAGAAATAAATGTATTTTACAATATGAAATAGTAACTCTAGATATTTTTATAGAAACTAAATGGCATGTATTCTTTGAAATGCCTGGGACCATGGACTTTGGCTGCAGGCTCCAGGTCCACACAGAGGGAAAGGGACATGGCTGAGTCAGAAACCTGGAAGAAACCTTGTTTCTTCTGCCACTATCACAACAGTATTGGAGCGTGAGTTGCCGCTCAACGCTGCCGGATCAACAGACATGTTATTACCAGTTTCTGCTCAGCATACTCTATTCCCCCTGCTAACATGGATCTTCTGCTTCCCATGAGATAGTCTTCAAGTGATAAAACTCTATCAGGACTAAGATCCTAACGCAACTGAATAGCAATTTTCTGACAACATCGGTTTTTTGGAAAGGAAACTGTTTGCAGGTTCTCTGTTTCACTTCTGCATTAAAAAAGCAGCAGTTTTTAGCATAAAATTGCTTTTCAAGCTATGTATAACACTTGGAAAAATATTCTAGATGATCAAAAGACAAGTGAAATATTTCAACACACCCAATTTTTTTATCAGTGTTTAAATTCCTGGACATCCTAAGTGGCACAGTAACGAAACTACTGGACTCAGTTCAGACATCTCTCTGCTCAACTCAACAGAAAATCTAAAGCACTGGGGTACTGCAGGAGTTAACAGCAGGAGCTAAAGGTCTGTTCAGCTGTGGATGTCTAAGATGAGATCCAGAATAACACAAAGTTGCCCAGAACACAGCTGATGTGAAACATCTAAATCCAAGAATAATAACCGGGATTGTTATGGGGTCCTAAATATTCTGGTAAAAGCTTTAAGTGTCTACAGTTCTGCTGCAGCATGTGCTTTAAGGCACCTTTTGCTGCAGCTGAATGTTTTGAAACCATGTCCTCAGAAGGCTGTATAGCTTTTACACAATAAAACAACGCATGGCGCCCGAGCTGCCTGATGCATAGGCAGTGTTAAATCCAATATGGAGCATAACAGCCACAGCTACGCTTAAAATACAAAGTTGAGGGAGAAGATGGGGAATTCAGATCAGCAGCTTCTGCTTCTGCTTCCCAGGACTGTGGGTCGCCTGGCAGATTACACAATCGGACTTGGTTAAGTGTCTGTCTGGCCCCATGAATCTTGAATTCTTGGCTGCGGCACAGAAAAGATTTCAACACCTTCCCCCTTTCCTCTCTATGCGTACATGCTTGCATGCTTGCACAAACAAAGCATGGTGCATAGCCTGCTGTTCAGAGCACTGGGAAATGTGAGCTGAGGATTCAGGCTCTCTGTAGCTGAAGTGGGAGCTTAACTCCAGGTATGTTCCTCCTGCTTCTGCGTTCTCCTTACAAGGCTGTGGTATTGTAAAAATGGACTCTTCTCCAAGGTTTCAAAATGAGTAAGGCGGTCACGCTTCTATGTGTGTTGTCAGGAACTGGTGAATCTGTATTTCAAGGAAAAATTAGAGTTACACCACAGCTGAATTAATAGTTTCAAAATAAATTGACTAGAAAAGAAAGCTAATGTCAAATAGCCTGTGTGTCCCATGGAACTTGCTATGCATATCTGAGTAGTGTAGTGCAACATATGAATACAGTTATCGACTGATAGAGTTCTGATTAGTGCAGTTGACATCAACCTATGGCTGAACTGGTTCTTCAAACATTGTCAAAGTAGCCCTGGTCTGGGTTGTCAAGTGCTTCTCCAAGATCCAACAAAAGCAGTAACAAAGCACCGATAATTGTTACCATGTTTATTTGATGTTTCTTAGTTTCATAAAATAAATATGTTCCAATGAAAAAATACATGCATAAAATATGTGAATTCAGGATTAAGATGGGAGTATTGTCAGTGCAGCTCTCACAAGGTAAGATGGATACACAATCCAAATCCTAGGCAGATGGCAACTGTTTTTTCTGTTTTGTCCCTGCTTATCTTTCTGCCCTCAACTCCCCATCCTCCTCTCTCTCTTCTTGTTTCTCTAGTTAGGATCCTGGATCATCTTGGATATGGTTTTTAAAATGACTGGAAAGGGGCAAATGCTGGACTAAATGAGATGGCTAATTTATTCTAATCAAATTCAAAACACTTAATTAATGCAAAGTTCAGATTACAGAAGTCAGCCAAGTCTCTGTTTCTGTTGGAACCTTAGCACGTAGATTTCTTTACTGTTTATGATTTTTAACTGTACAAACCCATCAGAAAAATATTCTTCCTCTCTATTTCTATTTTTTCCCCCAAATAAAAAGATTAGGGCTTTGGGGGCAGGGGAGGGGTTTGGGGCTTGCAAAAATGAGGGGAAAAGTTTAACTAGGAAAGGTCATTGCCTTTTTGCTAAGAAGCTAGAAATTGAATAGCCACTGCTGGCTGTTAGTGTCACCTCCCATGGGGGAGCCTGTTGTGCCATCCATACGCCTACATCCAGGAAAAGTTCTTACAGTAGACAGAGGCACTGTAAAGTCATGTATGTTTGCATTTTATTTATTACTACTAATAGCAATTCACCAATACCCAATACCACCTCTACTGTCTGGTGTTAGTTCAGGTTCAGATTCCAGCATCCATTCGAGCAAAGCTGTTCCTGAAGAAATACACTCCGCCGAGCATGGTGCGTCAGAGAGGTATGGCGTGGTGGGGCTGAGCTGCTGAGCAAAGCTTCCCTGGGGCAGGCGGTAGGGCAGGGGCAGGGACTTTGTGGTGAGGAAAGCCCGTAAGCCTGCTTGAACATGCCCACAGGCATGATCTCGGCCTGTGACTTCATGATTTGTTGCTGAACCTTTCCTATCTACCATGGGCAAAAACTGGGTTGTGACTTTTTCACCCTGGACATGGTGTTAGGATTACCTTCCCTCTCATTCTTAAAATGGCACAGGAGAAAAGGAGGGAGAAGGAAGAGAGTGAAGAAGAACATTGCCTTATACAGCACAGTCTGATCCTTCCCTTTTGTTTGTTCTCTGCAGTACAAAGGAGAAGAAGCAGCCCAGAGGAATGGGAATGTGGTTCAGCTATTGCATAGGTCTCATGGCAAACTCAGATTCTGTTTCATCTGCATGACTCTGAAAATCACTCAAAACATTTTATGCCAACATAAAATATCCCAGCTTTTAATTGAGTTCTGTCTGTCCAAGGTCCTTAGGCTTCTTGAAAATCACAGCCTTATTTTCAGCCTAGAGCTCCAACATAAAACTCAGAGCTGAACCGAAAGGCTAACATGGGTGAGCCTGATTTAAAGAAATAATAATCTACTTTATTTCAAAAGAAAAAAAAAGAAAGAACAAAAGCAATAACAGAGCACCTCCCTGCTCTACAGCTGCAGACTCCTTCTCTGACTGATCTCTCCTTTGAGAAACTCCTGGGGGCTGTTCCTGTCCACCACTCCTGGCTAACTGCTGGAGCTGACTCCCTCCAGATGGCTTCCAAGGATCACTGGGCAATTAGCCTTTGTCTCTTGAGCTAATATCAACACAACCCACCTGGATCTTTTTGACAGACCTACATGCTATTGGGGCAGCAGAGGACTGCAACTGCACCGGCAAATGCCCGCAAGAGTTTCTCAAAGGAGAGATCAGCCAGAGAAGGAGAAAGAAATAAAAGGCAAAGCGATCCTTCGCGTTCTCATGTGGTACATTTGCTCACCCATTCATGCCATGTATAATATTTCACTAACAGAATACTGCACTGGAGGTCAGCAGGGTAGACTCCTGCCTGAGAACAATGAAAGATAACAAGAAGTACAAATTGTTAATT
>NW_009198417.1:0-13029 GCF_000690835.1 Fulmarus glacialis | reverse complement strand
AAAGAGTGTAACCCATGTGATGCATGAATAATCAAGTTCTTTTGTTTCATGCAGTGCATGAAATATTTAAAATCCCAAATCAGCTTCAATATACTGGTGAAAAAACAGCAGTGAGCTCAGAGGTTTGCAGAAGACTGCAGTGATTCAGTTAGGTAGCATCAGTTTTACTTAAGGCTTTTTCAGAAGCCCAGAACACAAGAATGTCTGGGAGAGGCTTAATAAGCAGAGGGACAGAACTGTATTCTGTGATAAATTGTGTACATAATTAGTAATGACAGTGCTTTTTGCTTTTTCTTTTCATTTTGGATCACAAATAAGCAAAATAATTAACCAAGTCATCTCAAAAGGGAATTTTTTTTTTCTCAGTAAGCATCACTGAGGACTGTATTTTTTCAGCTGCACTGATTCAGAGTATTTTGTATCACCTTTTACAAAGCCAAACAAAGCTTAATGGTATTTCCATTAAATTTCAATTGAAATACTTCCAAAACAGTTCTTCCATAAAGATAGGCTATTTGTCCTGATACAGCTCTCTGATAAGACCTTATCTGGAATAGCGTGTACTGTTCTGGTAAGCATTTTCAAGAAAGCAGAAAAGTCCAGCACAATAAGGGGAATTAAATTCTTATCAGATGAGATGGAAGTACCAAGCTTAATTCAGTGCAGGAAATAGAGGCAAGGGGTAGACACTTGCTGTCTAGTAGTGTATCAGAAAGGGGTGAATACCCACAAGGAATGGCTATTGGACCATGTGTTGGCCCAGGAACAAATTAAGATGAAATGGTCATGAAGTCTGACACGGAGAATTGAAAGGGTTTTAAGCATCGCGTTCTTGGATGACATTCCAGTGGATGTAAAGGGCTTTATTTAGTTTTAGGGCAGAACTTGCTCACTTCGCAAAAGAAGTTGCATAATATAATTCCCTCTGACGAAAATGGATGTTCCTCTCAGTCACATGTCCCCAATGGTAGCAATGTCCTACCATCTCCAATCTTTTTAAACCAGAAATAAGGATTTTTAAAGTGAAGCCAGCCAAACTGTGCAAGGCAAATATTGACTCTCTCTGGAGAGAACACATTATTAAAAACACAAGCAAATCTGTCTCTCTCACCATGCAACCATTCCATGGTAAACCAAAAAGCATCAGGTTGCATCAAGGAAAAAAGAGGAAACTCTGATTTAATGGGTCTGTTTCTCTTCCCATTGGTGTTAATAAATAATGACTGTGAAATAAATAGAATTATATCAATGAGACTAGAATAAAATCCAGCCTTTGTATGAGAACAAAATAGGGGAAAAAATGTCTCTTTTATGTGTGATACATTTAACTAACTAGTTACTGAAATCGGTGAAATACTTTTGTCAATTGGGTGTACAATTATAGCAGAAAATGTTGTTTACACTACAAAATATTGAAAAAAGTTGCAGTTAGTTTTTTTGGTATGACATAAAAGGTTAAAAGTTTGTCTTTCCAAAATAGGCATTTTGATGAGAAGAGTTCCATTAATTTTCAGCTAATGCAATTAACATGCAGGACTTCGAAATTACATACACGTTGCTGGAGCAATTTTATAAAAACTTGCAAAATTGTCAGTTCTTGCAAGTGGACTTCGCGATAGACTAGCAGCAGCTTTAAAAAAAGAATTAACCCTCCTTAACTCCATTTCTGAAACCAATGGTCCTCATAGGTACTTTCCAGAGATTTTCCTGTTTCACATAGACTGTATTCTAATGTATTACATAGGAAAATACTGGTTTCTACCTTAAATAACTGGAGTAGGATCCTTATATGGGATTTAGGGACCATTTGTTACAATGAAAATTGTCATCAAGAGGACAAAATTAGCAAGAGGACAAACTTAGCAAGACAGTATTTGCTATTTTAGAAAGACAGGGAATGTTACTCAGTTATACACTGAGAGTCCTCTGGATCAACAGGGGGTTTTATGCCGGCTTTGCAAAACTAATGGCTTTCATGAGCTGTGAACTGATATTCCCCTCAAAGGGTTTTAATGTAGTACTTGAACAACAAATAAGAAGTCTGCAGAGTGTATTCAAGTAGCATTGTGAACTAACATACTGTATTAATACCTATAATTGTATAATAGTGATGTATGGTTAATATAAACCATAGATGTCATATCCTTCACCATCCCCTCTGACAACTGCCAAAGCAAGTATCCCACCTAATGAATCCACAGTTTCCTTTATTCCTTCAAGTTTCCCTCATATCCTTTTCTTTCCTCTACTTTCTGCCTGTGATGATTCTCCAGCCTGCCCAGGACATGGAGAAGGGTGTCACCTTTCACAACAAAATTGAGAAGGTTTCATGATACCACTTCCTAGCTGTGGGTCAGGAAAGGGCTGCACAGGTGGATGGCTGAGTGTCTTGCATGTGTAAAACTGTGGACAACTTTATTTGGGATCTCCTATCATGTCATCTAGCTGGCCTAAACCCCTTGAAGACTAACCATAGAGACTGCCTGGAGCAGATGTCCAAAATCTGCTCTACAGGAAACACCCAAAGAGCCTTGTACAAGACAGTGAGATCAGAATTAATGGAGCACCGCTTTCACATAAAGTGACATGGATCTTCAATGTGTTTTCCTAAACCAGGAAGGTGATGTCAAAATTGTCAACCATTACTTGGAAAGATAATAAATCTTCTAAACCATGCTTTTCCTTTAAATGTTGTACCACAAGAGAGATGGATCTCTACAGCCCTTGTAAAAGCAAAACTGAATTTCATTTAAGCAATAGACCTTAGGTCTCCTCATTCCACCCCTGTTCTTTATCCATAAGAATCTTCTCCTTCCCCCTGCCCATGGCAGAGAAATTGAAAGGTCAGTGCAGAGTACATTTTAGTATCTTTTATAGTACTATACATTGACCAAAAGTTTAAATATGGAAAGTATTACAGTACTATGCTATGTTACATGATTAGAAGCACATTTTGCTGGAGATACGATCTGTGTTACCAACAAAATAAGTATGTATAGGATCTGGTTTAACTTAGTTATCCTTTTGTCCTTTTTTTCTGCTTATTGTTATGTAACAGTTGTGATGGTGAAGTGCATAATGACTATTCCGGACAGTATGATAGAGCATCATATGGCATTTATATTGGAGGGTAAAGCATATAAACATATGAAAGTCATTTAAAGATACAATTAAACTTCTAAACAAAGAACTTCATAAATATTTCATTTGAAAACTCAGCATCAACCAACTACCTGAGGGCTAAGGGGACTTTTTTTAATACAACATAATAAAGTTTTAATAAAAATGCTGTTGTTAGAGGTGCAAGTGTGTTAACTCTCTCTGACAGAGGGCTATTAAAATGTATCCTTCAGTCAGTTCCTTCTTGCATTTTATTTAAACCAGCAAGGTCCTGTGAGTTTACTGCCTGGGATTATGGTAAACAATAGAAGCAATATTTACAAGTTATATTGTATTGTATATATCTATATAACCCTTTAATTTAGATAACTCTCTTCATCCTGGAGATTTTCTGCTAGTTGATATGAATTCTGAACCATCCGCATAGCCTGTGATCAGTTTTATTCAAGTTAATCCTTTGCTGCACTCAGTACAACAGAACAGACTTTGTAGGTTTTCTTCCGAAGTAGGGCTAGTGCTGGATCATCTATTTTTCATGACTAAATCCACCGTTCCAAAGACGTGGTATATTTGCCATTACATGAAGATTTTAAATCCAGAGTGAATATGATTCTGGATTGTGTTCTGTAGCAAATAAAAAAATGCAGAAATTATTGTGGAAGATTTATAGTATGTTATGCAAGACAGATTAGGCAGTCATAAAACCCTCTTTGTCTTTAAAAACTAGGAACTATTGAATAAATGTGATTTTTAACTATCTTCAGCACTCCAAACTGATATTCCTTGAATATCACTACTGTGTTTCATTCCAGGACAGTGTTTTGTAATAAAATTGTTAAAAAGTCAGTAAAAGACATTTTAAAGTTTTGAAGTAAGTCCTGGCCCACGAGACTGGAATCTAGGGCAATCAGATGTTCTTCAATATTTTGGGTATTGACAGAATGGGAAAATGAGAGAGAGATATGAAAAAAGAGGCTTCACCAGATTGTAATACACAGAGAAAATGAAAATACATTATCTGGAGATTCATTATGCTACAGTAAAGCAGCCAGAAGAATGTCAGAGGTTAGACCCTAGACTAGCCATGCTTTAATACAGGGGAGCAAGGAAGCTCAAGGACTTTTAACTTAATATTTACTTTTCTTTTTTTCCTGGCAGATTAAAGTTATGTTTTATGTTCTTCTGTTTTTGGACTGAGGTGAAGAAAGCTCAAGACACTGGCTGTGTTAAGGTGGAGAAGTATATCTGTCTTTATTTTTTAGGGTCAGGATGTGATATTTCGTATTTTTTCACATTTGTTTTTTCTCCTTTTCATTTCACTAGGACACTTTTTAATAGGACTTTTCTTGATATTTGTTTGCACACATAATATTTTGTTACATTTAAAGGTTTTGTAGGTGATAAAATTGCCTATTATTAAAATTACCTAATGCTTCCTACTATGAAACCTTGATTTCATCTACTTATAATAGTGCCAAATTGTAACTATTTTGACTGAAGTTTTCCATGCCAAGTAGCTGTCCCAGGCGGTACTTTTCTGTACTCCAGTCGAAATAGTTCTGCCATTTCTAGGAATGATGCAAGGAAAAAATATGTATTTTTGCCCATGTCACTGAAGTTCTTGAAATCCCTGCTTTGAAATATGCCAGTGCTTCTAAACCTCGGGAAAGAAAAATGAAAATTTTCAGGGTGTTGGTTTGGCAAGAAAAGGTATGCCTTTGGTGGCTACTTCAGTGAAGTTGCAGATAAAAACCCTTAAGTGCTATGGCTTAAAAACTCCAAAGCATCCTCCGGTATCTCAATGTCCCTAGATCTTTCTCTACTCAGTAGGCACCATCCCTCACCAAGAGACAGAGCGTGCCCTAGCTCATAGTGACAGAAACAAAGACGGACTTTCTGGCTTATATGGACACTGAAACGAGAGCAGGGAACTGGTCTTGCATTATGTTTTTTATGACAATTACCTGTTTTCAACTATAACCCTTCTTCTATCACAAAAAGATAAAGAAGGAATGAGGTGTTCAGATGCAATAGAAACAAAAGCTGAATTTCAGAAAGAAAAGGGCTGGACTGAACCAATATAGCTAGAGAAACAAGGACTCAGGGATATAGGGCAGAGCTGAAAGAAAACAAAGAGGAAACTAGAGAGAGGAAATTGAGATCACCTGGGCAAAGAGTCAATAATAGGGAAAACTGGAAGTGGGAAGTGAAACTTATTAGGATTGAAAATTCAGGGCATCAAAGGGTAGGAAATTCTGCTTCAGAGGCTTGCCTATGTATCACCGCACAACTTTTAGTTAGAGATCTGTATGTTTTACTTCTAGGATCTCTGTCCTGATGAGAGGATGGAGATTATCTCTCTGGAGTTTGTATCACAGATAAGGTTGTCTTCATCACCCATTTGTTGCAGAAGTGGGAAGGAATGTAAAGCTGAAGCAAGAGTAAGAGAAGTAAGAAACAGTAGAAGAAAGGGAGAGCCTCATAATGAAGATGTGGATGCTAGTCTAGACAACTGAATTCTCTTCCCGTCTCAGCTCTAGATATGTGATACTGGGAAAGTAACTTAAAACAAAATTTGCATAGGTTGCTGCTAACAGAATATGCTTCGTTTTCTTGGTATCCAGCCTCAGATTGTGGAAACAAATTTGAAGAAGTCCTAAAGACTCCCAGCTGCAACTTAGGTCAATAGGAGCTGTAAATCAATCCCAAGGTATTTCAAATTGGATACTCAAAATTCATGGATATTATTAACTGTAATCTCCCTGCTTCAGTTCCACATTTGTAGGATGTGCATAAATCCCATCATCTCACACAGATATTGTGGATATAATTAATATTTGTAAAGCTTTCGAAACTATACTGATGAGCATCATAAAAGAAAACTCATGGGGAAGTTAATGTCTTTAGAGAATGTCTTTAGAGAAGGGTCTGAATAGTGTGCAACAAAGATGGCATGAGGCCATCGATTGAACAATGGGACCATGTATTGAACAATGAAGTAAATATTGAACAGCTGTTCATTAAGTAAGCACCATCCAATCTAAGCACTGAAATGACTAGGGTGCTATGGAAAAAAGTTTGTGATCATGTAATTAAAGCCTGTATCAAAATGCACATGCCCAAGATAAATCAGTCGAGGTTGCATGGGCAAGCTTATTTCTAGCACGCTCTCACTTTTGTGTATGACTTTGAAATGTGTTTTTAATGTCATTTTTTATGCATGCATGTTCAATAAAAATATATGCTCACCTGCTAATGAATACAATAAGCAACAGAGATAAAAAGATGGGAAAAACAGAAAAAACATGGAGGTTATGCTGAAAAAGAGTGTCTATGAATGGAGAAGAAGAACGAAGTGGATGCAGGGAAGGAGAGAATACGGAAGGATGTTCTCGTCAGTGCCTGGGAGTCCTGTAGGAGAACATGGAAAGACTTTCATTCTCCGTCATATAAATGGTTCATATTTCCAGTTGAAAAGTGCACTTAAAGTAATGGTTTTCAAATCCAATTCTGAGAATAAGATGTGGAATTCCCATTGATATCATCAACTGTTGAACCTTTTAGGCAATGTTCAAAAAATCCCAGCTTTAGAGTTTTCCACATCCATTACAGAGCAGTGTGTGCTTCGTTGACGTCCAGCTGACTTCCTAAACAATATTGCTTTTCCACAAGCTTAGCAAAAAAGTGATTACAAGTTCACAGTTACTCACTTATCCATGTGCTTCCATCTCGTTCAGCATCTTCCATCATGTTTGAATGATACTTTCCTGTTACAAGTGTCTTAGATTTTATAGCTTAAATTGCGAATATTTTTCCCTTGCCTTTTACTGTGAAACAAGTGAAGCTAAAATAATAGCTAAGAAAATACTTTGCACAAGAGTTGACATTGGAAGGCAATAAAATCATGTAGAATATATTACAGTGAGTTGTCAATGAGTTGTCCTTTGTAGTCAGAGAACTGTGTTCATTTGTGTTCTCTTCAAATACACATTTGTATCCCTTTTTTTACTGGTCACACGGCGTTTTGCAGATCAGTTATGAATGGTCACTGAGCAATTGCTGTCCATAATCCTCTCGCTGTTATTTTATGTTCTCTGCCTTTTGGGCTCATTAACTTATCACCTCCTGTCTAAGATGGGTACTCTTTGGTATAGTTACTGTGGTTTTCACAAGATTTTGTAATATTCAGTTTGACAAAGTTGGAACTTCTAACTGCTCTAGCAACAGTATATAAAAAGGTTAATCCAGAGTGAATTTGTTTCAATAATTTTTAGACTGAGACTAAACTAAATATTGCCCCAAATTGTTCTTAAAAGTAAAGAACCAGAAGCACAAGGAAGAGTAAAATAAAGTCAGAGATAGACTGGATGCAGTTGCTATTCATAAATTCTGATATTCTGCATACATATCCCCATGATATTGCTATGATTTGATCTCTCAAGAGTACATTCTAATTAAAAGTTATGCTGAAGATATTAGAATATGTTTCTTGACCTTACCATTTAATTTTAACAGAGGTAGGGATGATCATAATGATTTTGAGAGTCTCTAGGTCAGAACTGGAGGTTCTTTAATAAAAGATTTTTACTTCTCATAGCTTGACCTTTATACTGGGGTTTTATTATTTCTATAACGTATCCTTCCCTTATAATTACTTGTGCTTCTATAAAATGCTAGCCTTGACTGTTTGGAATGATGAATTGTAACAATGATTTTTTATGGTACTGTTAGAAAAATAGGAAGAAAAAGTTGTTTAAAGAGACTAGTATTGCACTCTGCAGCACAGGGCATTGTATTAAATACATCGAATTTCCCTTAAGTACACGATACAACTTCGTCGTTAAACTCTGTTTGAAGTTTTCTTTACTTAACTTATATTATCTCAGTGGGCAATCATTCCCTGGAACATTTTGAAACAAATGGTAATTTCAGTTCTAACCAGCACACAGTCTTTCAGAAAACACTCTTTGCCAATCATCATGCCATTTTCTGGCCTATAAGTTTAATAACCTTATCAAGCTAGAGAAGAAAAATGCACAAATCATGGGAATACAGTATATTCAGATTATGTAAATGAGCACTAGCAATATTATTTTTGTAATATGTAACCCACAAAAAGAGAGAAACTACAGAATCAAATAAAAGAAGATTAATGAACACGTGCAATTGGTGAATATTAGGGTAAGTGCAGTACAAAACACCCATATTGCATCAAGAATTTTAATTAGGCAATTATCCATAACATGTTTCTTATTAATTTATTGAATTTTTACTTGCGTTGCAACTTAAGAAATTTGGAACTCTATGAATTCAAAGCAGAGTTTAAAGTTAAATAAAAGCAATATGAAGTAAAATAAAGATGATTTTTTTTTTTAGTTTATATCAGATCTCTTAGTAAATCAAATTACTTAAAACAATAGGGCTCAACATTGTATTTATTCTGATTCTATAGAATTCTAAAGTAACAATTTTTATATTAAAATAAAACTTGAAATCTGACCTCTTCCATCCAGATTTTTATTCAGTTTGTGAGCAGGGTTTTAATGTGCTTACAATTTATGGGGCTATCAATGATCCCATAAGTAGTTCAATCAAAGGGAAGTCTCATGATTGAACGTTAGAAATTTAAACTGCTTAAATCAGTTCAAATAGACTTTCTTACATAGTAAGAATACACAACCATGATTTTTTTTTTCCAGTAGACACAAAATCCCACAGTTATTCTGAGGTCTAGTTATTGGTATATACAGCATAGTTATTTGATATTAAGTATTCTTTTGCAGCTGCTCAGTAAAAATTACTTAAAGCCCTCTGGTCAATATGATTCTAGAATAAATGAATCTTCTTAGAAATTACTTAAGAATAAAATCACCATGTTTCTAAAAACTGTACAGGTAGAGTTATTATTGAGTGGTTATAGTAGAATATGCCTCAATTTCCCCAGGTAAACAAATCCGTATTTTGACTTTGTGATTAAAAATTCCTCTAAATTTGGCTTTCTAAATTTTGTTTTGCTTTGGTTTAACTCATTGGTAGGTATAATTGCCAGCAATTTACTCACATCTTAGTTTGGTATAATTCTTCTTTTATTTGACAAAATTTTAAAACAAGTGGGAACGCATTAGTTTATAATTCATACCTTTCTTAATTCAAGATTCTTTTTTCTTTGAGAAGTAGTTAGTTTCAGATGACTCTACAAGTGTGTGGAGGGTTTCTACTTTACATTTGTGTGATACAATTTTTGTCATGTGTCTTTGAATGCAAATACAGTTTAGAGTTTAAAAAGTGTTATTTAGAATGTGTAAGACATTTCCTGCACTCATTTTGCTCCAGTTGTTCAGCTTATTAAATTAACATGTTACCTGTAAATTAATTATAAATTCATCTCTGCAGTTTCTAAATAGCAGCTGTCTTAAAATAAGCATGTTAATCCTTCATAGAACAGGGGTACTCAAACTCTGTCCAAGTCACTGGAGAGTCTCTTTCATGATATCGTACTGCCTAGGGAACTCACCTCTTCTTGAGGTTGAAGACATTTGAAACTGGTTGGCTGTGTTGTTATGAATGCAAATGTCTTGGAAAAGGAAGAAAAAAGGCAAAAGCAACCTTCATCTTCATCTAGCTATTAGAATATGAGTGGAACAGGGAACACAGATGATGTCTGATCTCTGGTCTGCTTCCATTTATTTTATCTAGAGATGGTCTAATGCAGTGCTTGTTCTGGGGAATTGAGTCTGGGACCCCACATGTGCCCCTTCCAAGGAGATTGTTGGTCATCCCCTCCTCTGCCCTTCTGGTCTTGTGACTTTTGCATACCTGCTTGTACATTGACTCAGCTCCAAGGTAGGCATAGAAAATTTTGAACAATCTGGCTGAGGAGAGTTCTCATCAAGCCCCCTCAAGTTTAACATGGGGGTAAATTTTCTATACAGAAGGCAATTCTGTGTATGGCAAGCAGGGTGTAGAGCACAGGGGAAAACAATACAGCTACTATTGACCAATTGTGCAAAGCGTGCCTTTTAACATCTTGAATGGAGCCTGAACCGAGTAGAACTTAGGCATTTATGCTGGGAATACTGGATACTCTTCCAAGGCCAGGTATCAGGATGCAAGTGAGGGTCAACTGCTCCCTAAGGGCTGGGTAGCTGGGAGCCATGGCCAGCAGGGCCATCCCATCCCACTGCCTCCAAGCAGGGGAGCAAGGATGGCAGCTGGGATCATCCAAGAGTCCAGATCATCATGCAAGTCCATGGTGACAAGGCAGGCCAGGGTGAAGCCAGAAGCGTGAGTCAGGGTCAGGATCAGGTTTGGTAATGGTAACTAGAATCAGACACAATCCAATGATCCCCAAGCTGGTCCAAGATTAAGCCAGGAACTGGGTCCACAGGTCTGATTCCGAATCAACACGGTCCCTGGTCAGACGTGGAGACAGGTACACCTATGACACAGCTCGTGGAGGAGCTGAAGGCACAGGCCTGAGCTGGGGCTCCTGGGCCCATGGGCAGGAGATAAGGGTGACAGCCCAATCAGGGCCCTAACACCAGATGTTTGAAATCGAGTCACATTTGTGCCCCAACAAAAGTATTGTTCAACAATCTTTGCTTCATCCCAAGAAGAGTTTTCAGCATCCCGCCACTTGACCTCATTTCCTGACTTGGTCCAGAATGTTTTCCTGGCTTCGTCCAGTGGTCTGCTTGTCCCCTTCCTTTAAAGAATCTGAAAGAAACTGATCAGAATAAAACGTATGCTTTGCATTGAGTGGCACAAACCAAATGTCATAGTTTTGTCAAACAGAAAGATTTCCTTTATGTTCTCATAGCAGGAATTCAGGCCTTCTAACTATAGGCACCAAGTTTTGTGACGTTTTGGTAACACACACAGTGTGCAGTGTAGTCAAGTGTCTGGGCAAGCGTAAGTCCCTGGAAGAGAGGAGGAATTAGAAATGCATTCTGAAGCAGTGATTAATCAGTGGATGAGCTGCACCATGGGCTGTCACGATGGAGTAGGATTCTGGGAGTATCGGTAATATTCATACTCAATGGTGGGAAAGACCAGCTGGTGACCAGTCAGAAATGAAGACCTGGGAAGAGCAGTCAACAAGACATAGTGCAGAAATTTGTACCGTTCCACTTCAAGTCTAATGAATATTTGAAGTTAAAAGCATTCCACAAGATGTTTAGGACCCTATATGAAAAGACATGGGTGCTTACTCTCATAGCTGTAGCAAGAGGAGAGATACATGGGACTAGGCATTGCAAATTCATGCTCCTGCAAGTCCTTCTCTAGACTCCACTGAAAAATTCAGGGCAGAAACCTCACTTAGATGCTTTTAATCATTCTTTGTGGTAGTCTCTCTTTCCTTCTGTTGACACTGTAAGAAATCTGTAAGTTACGTGATAGAAATACTGGTCACTTTGAAACTTTTTGTATCTATAATGGTATGTTTGAGGGAATTGTAGTCTTGTGTACAAAATATTAATGGATTACCATATTGTAATCTAATCTACATCTACTCTGTGTGTCTTTTTTTGGATTTTCTTGCTTTGACATCCCCCTCTGTAAGAGCTTTGTGGAGCTTCCACTAGGTCTTTCTTTTCAGAGTAGTGTAAGTTTCTTAATGTCCCCATGGGCCTTCCGAGGTTAAAATTTTTTCTGTCAGTAACTTTTATTTCTTCCTAAGAAAAAATCCATTTTGAAGCTCTGTGGAATTTAGGGAGAGTCCTTCCATGCTCTTTTGGTTGTATTTAATTGTTTTCTTCATAAATCACATACTTTGTTTTGATGCAAAACACAGCGACAGAAGAGAATCTGACATTTTATGTAACTGGCATGTCATTTATAAGATCTCCATTAGACAAAACATTTGTTTAGATACTCTGTTATTCATTTATTTTCATGTCAACACCAAAACCAACTGCAGAAATGAAGAGAGATGAATAATAAGACAAACTGTTTTAGTATCAATGTACTCTGCCTAAGGCAATATACTGTGCAACTGGTGAAGAATGTTTATTTCCTTCCCAAAACCTCTGCTGAGAACCAGCTTTTATAAACAATCTCTTACTCCTTTGTCTTAAGGGACTATTTTCAACTGTCTCCAAGGCAAAATTTCAGTTGATATGTCACTTCTTAAAAGATTTTTATGGTAAATTGGTAAATAATACCTATCAATTATGGTTATCTTCTCTACTGTTGCATTATCTTTGTTGTGTCTCCTCTTTGCCAATTGCTTTTTCCAGTGTAGTAAATAAAAAAGACAGCATACGGGAAATAAACAACAATGGTCTCATTAGCAGACAGATTTGACAAGATATGGCTTCTGAGAGATATATGTAAATCTGATAGATATTAAAAAAAAAAAAAAAAAAAAAAATTGCAGCAATAGCAATGTTCCTCTCATTAAAGCTGGGAGGATAAGGTCTTTCTTCCAGAAAGATGGTGGCTAGGAAGTAGTTGGGGTTGCCCTCAAAGCATGATACCCCCAAGTTGCCTTGGGAAGAAAAAGGCAACCAGGAGTAATCTGTCCAACTGTTAATAGTAGAAGTAGCCCATTCTCAGGCATCGTCTTTGACAGCCAACTAAGAACTCCCAGAGACTTCTGGGTGGACTTTTGTTGGGTAATGTACATGCAGTAAGTGTGCTGGTTCCAAGACCAGCATGAATCCAGGATTCAGGCATATGGAAGTAATACATGTGCAGTTCAGATGATTCACAGATGTGCAGTACCTTTGCTGCTTTCTGGGAGCTCTGCACCTATACACATGTTAGGGAGTGCTTTGACTGTCTAGAGCTCAATGGTAGTGATGATGAGGTCGAGTGCTTGTGGGTAAGGATGAGGGGGAAGGCCAACAAGGCAGATATCCTGCTGGGAGTCTGTTATAGACCACCCAACCAGGATGAGGAGGCAGA
>NW_009198416.1:0-21192 GCF_000690835.1 Fulmarus glacialis | reverse complement strand
AATATTCTATATTTATATAATCTACAAATGAAAATACAAAAGAAATTTCAGTCTGTTTAAATTTATCTTAAGTGATTAACGTTTTCTCAATTATATTTTTACAGAAGTCTATTTTACAATAAGGCTCTCCTCCGCCTCATGTAGAGCCTTTCAAAGGCATTTGCATAAGCTAACCAGCCAACCTGGCCTGTATCTTTTTGTTAGAGAAAGTCATCTCCATTTCTACACCAACTTCATGCTGTAGCTCTAACACTCAGAATGGTTTAATTCTCCTATTGTGTTTCTTTGATGTATCTTGGAGTTTTTGTAGGAGTGTCTGATTATTGCCTGCAGATTCTTTAATTATAGGATTACACTTGCACTTCAGTTATAACTTTTAATACATAAGTTCCTTCTTCAAAAGTGGCTGGCACTTGAAATTACAAAGAGGACCTAACATCTCAGCGACTGGATTTTTTTTTTGTTTTTTTTTGCATTGGAATGCTAGCGTGTTTATTTCTTTCTCCAGTTGATCTCCAGCAATTAATGTGTGAGCAAAACTGCAGACACCTTTCTTGTGTTTCCAGTTCCCTTATGCTTTAGAAGATTCCGGAGGCACAGAGTTTCTGAGCAAGACCCTTAAGATATGTTATGTATGTGGCTGGGCTTTTCAGTGTGCAGGGATGTGTTCCCCATTACTCCCTGTTCAAGATCCTGGCATTTCTGAAGTCAGTGAAATTGTTTTGCTTTTACTCTAGAAGTCAGGATTTCCCCTGAATTTTCTAACAATATTCTTTACCAAGAGTACTCAGGATGAGGAAAATGTTGTTTGGTTTTGCTTTTCAAGAAATGCATTTGGAAGAAAAGTATGCCAAGGTATAAGCTGAAGGTCAGTCTTACTGAAAGGTGAAGTCAGTTGAAGGTACTCATGCCCCAGTTCAGTCATTTCTTCTTGCACAGGAAAGCATGAAAATATTTCCCAGACAAGGATGAACTTTTCTTCGTGTTCAGATTTCGTGCTGAGCTTGGGCCTCAGTGCCCTGCAGATATCTCCTGCTGTTGGTATGTTTACAGCCTTAGCAGAACTGCTGTTAGATTCTGGCTGTAAAAATAGCTTTGCAAGATTTCTCTCATTTTTAGGAAATGAAGTCTGTAGATCAGAGAATTATCAGTCCTGCCACAGATGAAACTAGTCTCAATTTAAAACCACTCTGGTTTAATTTCAACTTAAATGTGAAGGGCACACATATGACAATCAGCATGTAACAGGGCTAAGTGGCATCATCTAGACTCTGCTGCATCTTTCACGTGAGAATAGCTACACTGGTGGTCAAAAATATTTTCCCTCGGGGGTTGCTTGCCAGATGCATCTCTGAAAACTTAGTACAACATAGCGAGAGCTCTTGTTGTGTCCTACAGATTTTTTCAAATGCTTCTGGCGATTACATGGTTTCTCAGATGTCTCCCTTTCTTTGGATGCTTTTATAAATCCCTGCCCACAATCATAACACTGTATCAGAGCAAAAGGCTTTTCTCCCTGTATCTTTATTTCCTAACAAAAATCCCAACATCCTGATAAAAACCAAGCCTCATTTCACAATGTCATATGTCTGCATCCTGCTTGTATGTATAAAGCCCCGGGCTTACATTTTCAACGTGATGAATAGTAGATACCTGCACAATTGTCTGCTAATGGGATTTGTTCATGCTGCTCCCTGACACCTTTTTAAACACTCATACTGGTGATTTGTTTTATTACGGTGTTACAGAAGACACTTAGTAAAGTGTGTTCTGACTCCGCATTTGGCAACATGAACGAGTCCAAGGGAATGGGACCAACTAAACGGCTGTGCCTGTGCTGCACTGCCGCAGATAGTGGTCATAGGTTGTTGGCTCCATATTTATGTGGTCATAAATTGCCTGTTTTGCGGACACTTTAAAGTAAATGAAGGAAAGCATCAGCACTGCTGGCTTTCTGGCGGGAAGCCTAAGAGCAGCTTGGTGTGCCTTGTGTGTCTAGCTAATGCCACTTCGATGGAAAGTTTTAATTAAGTGCATGTCTGTGCGTGCAGAGAAGAAATCAAAGGCACTTGGGAAAAAGAAAGTGTATGTGCTCCAGACTCATTGAGGAGTAATTTGGTGAGAGCACTAAATGACTTTCAATTAATTGGAAAATATTTTCTTAAATATTGCTGGAAAGTACAAGAAAATCAGTCTGAAGAGAAGACTATAAAATTAGTCTGTAGATCTAATCCATTTGCTCCATACTTGTTGGAAGATATCATGGTAGTACAAGAGGTGTAGGTATTGTGAAACTGATATGCTGGATTTCATTAAGCTCCCTAATTGTAATTACCGGAAGAACACTGGAAGCTGGTTCCCCTACAGCCAGTATTTTTGATTTGTCATTTCTGTAACAGTTTCTAAGCTTACAAACGTGCAAAATTCATTGTTAATGCAAGTATAATTTTTATAGCAAATCTTTTATAACTACGTAGCCATATGAAAATTCTAGCTGTTGAAATTGAACTTTTTTAGCTCTGTTGCCTGGTTCTCATAACTACAGGAACAAAATTCACTCAGTTCTCTTCAGACTGTCTAGAGGGATGGCTCTTTATGAAAAGAGCAGTTGTGAGGAGCAAGGATAATTCATTTACCACTAGATACGGTACATGATTTATTTTGGATAATGTTTGGCATATGATTCATTGTTCTATCCACATTACAGTAAAGCCAAAAGGGCCAACCCAGGTTTGTACAGGGCTTGTTATGTCATACTGTATTTGCCTTAATCTCTGTAATCTTTTTATGGCCTCAATACAGCGTGACTTCCACCCTTTTATCCATCTTTCAACCAAGGTAGAAAACCTGCTTCATTATTCACTTAACTTTTCTTCCAGAAGAAATGGAGCTTTCTCAAGAGCCAATGCAAAACTGCAACAAACTCCATGAGGGGCTGGGAGTGACCACGCAGTCTTAGCTTTTGTCCCTATTTGATCTTCCGTCCTTAATATAGTTCTAAGATACTCTTTGCATTAAATAACCACAGTGAAAGAACAATACCATGGCTTAAGCCTTATCATAGCAAACTCTTTTGTTCCTCTGTATGATGAGTGATTGGTCAGCTCCTTCTGTTCATCTTACTTTAAATGCATATTCTCCTGTGAACTGTACTGTCAGATGAAACCTTCCCTCATCCCCAAAGCCCCGTTTTTTTTTGTTTGTTTCTTAACATGGACAAGGTTATTTTCTGAACACAGAATTCTAGGTCTGATTTCCTAATATCCTGCTGATGTTTATGGAAAAGTGGATCTGAAGACTGGAGTAGATGAGGCTGCTTTCTTAGCATGAATTATCAGATGCCATTTCAGATGTATACAGCAGATGGGGAGTCTCATGGGAAGGGGAGAAATAAGTGCAACAGATGTGTCATAAGAACAAAAAAGCTATTTATGACAATAGTTCCAAGAATGGAAGATGCCATTAAAAAGTTATTTACCTTTTGGCAAATTTTGCCTGACTTTTTCTAATCTGAGAGATGAGAAATAGTTTGGCATTTATTATCAGAAACTAGTTGTAAACAGAATTATCTTGTTTCTTCTGGTATTATGGAGCAATGCTAGATGCCTCCATTGCTCATGACAAAGACAGACAAAAAAAGGAATCCTTATGGACAACATGGGGGAAGTCCAGAACCCAGAAAAATGAAGTATCTCAGACTATTCCAATAAAAGTAATGAATGCTGTGGTCTTAAGACCTTTGCCGTGGTCTTAAAACCTTTGTAAGACTACCACTTCACATCAAGTTAGAGCAGTGGTCCTGTGCAGAGTGTAGGGAGACATGAGAAACGTTGCCCTTATTATACGCCCCACCCCATACACCAGGCTTGCGGGCGGCTCCTTAGGCAGTGCATAGGCAGGCTCTGGAATTTGTTGCAGCAGTATGTGAATGCTAAAAAGTTCAGGAAACATAAGAAAAAACTTTTTTTAATGTGAAAGTGGTCAAACACTGGAACAGGTTGCCATGAGGGTGTATGGTCTCCATCCTGGGAGTTAATCAAAACCCGCCTGGTTACGGCCCTGAGCAATCTGCTGCAGCTGAGCTGGCTCTGAGTAGGAGGATGGACTGGAGGATCCCCAGAGGTCCCCACCAGCCTCAGTGACTCTCTAGTCTGTTGCAGGCTATGAAACACAAAGAAATACCTCTACATTATGAAGTCTCTGAACCCCAAATTCCCGGGGGCAGGGAAGCTTTGTCCTACTGTTTGTCCTGCTGTTTGCCACTGTCTGTATTTGATTTCTCCCTTGGGGCTGGCCTTGGCCACCGTCCCAGAGGATGCTGAGCTAGGCTGACTGTTGGTCTGATCCAGCACAGATGTTCTTGTGTGTGTTAAGAGGGTACTGGGCTAGACTGCAAATAAGGATTAAGTTTAATTATGGAGGAGAGGTTATTTAGGAGAGAAGGGTAAAGCAATGCAGCTACGCCTGCAATTCATGCAGGGCTGCCCAGGGAGAGTCCTGACACTGAGCCGTGTTTCTCCTATCGGCATTGTAACTCAGGGTGGAGATGCTGGAAATCTGGCCAACGCCAGTGTCCCCAGCCTGATCCACCTGGGCTGCTGATGGGGCTCACCAGCGAAAGCGCAAGGCAGATGGTGCCCTGCGCTCACCTCTTCTCGACGAAAACTTAACGCAGCTTTCTTTTAATTTTAACTACATTTAGTCCAGCTGTGGGGGACCCAACATTATCCAAAAAGCTAAACAAATTGATGAATTTGCCCGCTGGGCAGCTGGGAGGCTTCGATTTGTGTTGTTATAACACTTACTTAGTTTCATCTGTATAATAGATAGGACTATCATGTTAACATCTTGTTAAGGTGTGTGAAAGGTTTGCCACAATAGGAGAAGCCAAAAAGGAAAGATTTGAAATGTGATACTTCTAAAGTTAGAAATGGAGATGAAGCAAAGTAAATTAAATTAGAAAAACAAAACAAAACCTCCAAACCCCAAAGATTGCTTCTTCTTCAACTGTGAGTCCTTCTTGTCTTTCTTTATAAATGTCAGTTTCCTCATAAATAAACAATTTGCTCTTTTAAAATAATTGGTGATGACTCAATACCTCATCTTTATTATTGTGTATTTTAAATATGCAGACCTCAGCAAGTCTAAATCTGTGCTCTTTGGGGAAAAAAATAAGGCTTTAATCATATTCAGACATAGCCTCCCTTTCATCTGGTAGTTTACTTGCTTTGACAGGTGAATATAACTTTCTGAGATCTGTGTTTTGTTTTTAAACCCACTCACCTACTTATGTAACTTTCCTTATATAGAGATTGTAATTTTTATTTTACCATAACTGACACCAGTCAGATAAAGGGGCAGATTTATAGATATTTGCAGTTTATTTATTATATTCCAGTTGGTGTTTATAATATTCTCTCCTGAAAATCAAGTGTTTCTCATATAAAAAGGGAGGTAAGCAAAATTGCACATGGCAATGCGGAGGTATTTTTTATTATTGTTATTCAGTAAACCCCACACCGGGTACTGAGTAAAGGATCTCGACGCTGCTGTTGCTTGGGTATCTTCTGCTTTCCCCAGTGCTGATTGCCACAAGGCTGCAATATAGCTCTGCTCCTCATTTTAGTTAATGAGAAAGAAAGGTGGGAAAGCATGTAGTTTTGTTTTCTTAGAAGTTGTATGATGTAAGGCTTGTGGGCCTTCCTCTTTGAGGAGGCATTAAAGTACCTGGGTGCTTTGGTGGGGACCATCCACTAATGCTGTGCTGTGTTGGGGAGAGCGGGAGCTGTCAGAGCCTAGCACTACCACTGAAGGAACAGGAAAATAAATTAATTCCAGTTAAACACGAGCAGCAAACAGCCAGTGGATTGGCCCACAGTAAAAAAACAGCATTACCTTTCAAAGGGGAATGTGACTTTTGCAAGTGAAGCAAGACTTTGGCTTCAGGACAGGCATACCTACAAATAAATACTGTTTTTTTCAGTCATTTGCATGTGTTATGAAAAGCACTAGCAGCAGAAAGAATAACAAGCTGCCCCATATTGTGATGATGTCTGTCCATAGAAGATCCACTTGCAAGCTTGGCTTGCAGCAGGTAGCTTTCTGCTTGTGCTATCATAAGCGTCTCTATGCTATCAGAAACAGCTATGTGATATTTTCACTTTCCAGGCACTGTGTTCCTCATGCCAAAGCTGCCCTTTGGGCCTGCCCCTCTGCAGCGTGGCTTATGCCAGTAGAGATCCAGGACCTCTGCACTGAGAGAAGAGCTTCTGCGTGCATCATCTTTAATGTAAAGATAGACTTGCATTGTCTGAATTGATTCCAGTTCATAAAGCTGACATTTAATTGACATCCAAGTTAACCGTCGATGTCCTCAGCGGAGTTAGTCCAGCTTTCATGTTTTAATAACTGTGAACAGCACAGAGCCTCAGGTAGATTCCTTTCAAGGTAGATTCATTAGGGCAAAAAAGATCATTAGCTGCTGGTAATGGATTGTTTCTCAGTAAGATAAACGCAAATTCAGATATGCTTTGAACTGCCAGCGTAGGCTTGTTTCAATGCCAAAGGGAGCATTGAAGGAACCATGGTATCCTGATTATTCCTTTTACTTCTGTTTTAAAAAAAAATCTTTGAAGACCACAAAGTGTTGGGAATATACTGCCCTATCCACTAATGAGCAGTAGAAGTAATGAGGTATCTCAAAACTCCCTCAGTGTCCACCTATTTAGTATATACTTGGCTGAACTTCATCTAATTCTTTTCAAAGTGACATGTGGATTTGGTGTCAGGAGAGAAATAGTGGAAGCAGTTTTCATCCATTTCAGTCATTCAGTCACTCATGCTGAGTGATAAGCAATGATCAGATCTGGATATCTATTATGCTTTGTGAGCATCTAATAAGATGGTCTCTGCCTTGCTGTCTTTTCCTCTAGTCCATCGGCAACATTCAGAAAACCAGGATGAGAAAACTTTGGTGATAGCCGTTCGTTTGCTGGAGAAAATTTTATATGAAGGAAAAAATACTATGTGGCAATATCCTCTCATGTGTGGTGGTGCAGTGGTGGTAATGGTAGAAGCCCTGCTTGCCCATAAAATTATCTGTTTCTCTGAAACCCCGTCAGGGGACTTCACATAGGGTGTGGGGTCTGCCTCTGTTCTTTCCCCTTCTGGTCAATAAGGGCTCTGGTCACGGGTACAGCTCTGGCTGCAGCTGCCGCACAGGAATAAGGGAATCCTTATTCCTTACTAACTGAGAGATTGTATTCAATAGAGGCTTGCTGAAAAAAAACTGCTCCTTTGGTAAAGCACAACATTTTTCTGTGGCTTTTACCTCCTGTTTGCATTGGCATCTTGAAATATGTTTGTTTGAAAAAAAAAAAAAAAGATTTGTCATTCTCTGTATCTTATTTACCAGAAGCGCTCCCTCGTGCACCACTCCAGAGAGATAAAAAACTCCTGCGCTGCTTGTGGTTCTGTACTTCATGCCTTGTGACATTTTGTCACAGGAAATATTCACAGCATATGCGAATGCTGGGAGTTTGGTCTCGGTCCTTGTGACTAGCAATGGCTAAGATGTATGCAGTTTAATCTCAGAAACAGTCAAACACGTGCTTCCTTTAATCATGGAAGTTACTTAAGTCTGGACATCTTGTCTAGCTAGTATGATTATTTGACAAGAGAGCTGAACATACTCACATGAAGAGTTTGAACCTAGCCTCACTAAACAGCTTGTATATAAAAGAGTGCAGATATTGGCATGTGATTATGAAATAGCTAGCATACATACTGATAATCAGATTTTTTTTAAAATAATTGTTCTTCTTTCCCTCAAATGCCTCTCTAGATTCTGACCAGTCCCTCTTGTGAAAGTTTCTGAAAGCCAATTTGTAGAAAGGGACTGTCTTCACAGAAATCATTACTGTCAGTTAACATGTGCTTTGCCACAATTTGGTGCATATTCTAATATACTACTATTGCAAATTGTGTTGGTTGGACTTGAAAGACTATAAACAACCAGGATGCTGATTTCAGGTTTCATCCAAAATGGATCCCACAGGAAGACCAGCCAACACTGCACCCTGCAACTTACAGTTGTGGATTACTGCTTTAGGCAGCTGCCTATTGATTGTTTTTTGTATGTCTGTCAGACCCAAACACACCGGACTTGCTGTGCATTCATAGCAGGCAAATGCGCTGCTTTCAGAATTCCAATACTGGTAGAATTGCTGTCTGGAAGATGGACTTAAATACTGATTTAGCATCGACAGTTCAGGAGATTGTGATCTTAACACTGCTTTCTGCAAGGATGTTCTGCAAAACATCCCCGTGTATGTTGACAGACTGTGGTGCTGCTTGCCTAGTAAGAACGGATGGCTTAACACAACCCCATGGGTTAAGGTTTTGGAGAAAACCAGATATGTATCTTCTGTACACGAGGTATGGTAGAAAAGTATTTTGGGTAGGTACGCAACACTACTCAAGGAGTGTTTGGTAGCATTTGCAGGCGGAAAGCATTAGTTACCTTTGTCGGAGTCCGTGTTAATATCAGATAATTAAAACACTCCCTTAATCTGTTTCTTCCTCTGGAATAATTCATTAATTCATCTTTTTTAGCTGCAAATTTATAATCATCTAGTGCTATGTGTGTTCAGAGGTCATTACTGCATGTCTGCTGAGCATTTGCAATACTGGATATTTAACATTCACAGCTTATGGCGCTGAAAATCCTAGTCTTCCACTTCATTCATGGGAAGAGTGTTCTTGTGACTGATGTTTGTGACCTTGTTTTTCAGAAATACTTTGTATTCCAGAATGTCACTTAATGTGTACTTAACTCTAAATATGTAATGTGAAAATTTAATTCATTTACTGATTCATATGTGCTTTGGAGAGGTTTTTAAATTTTAACAAAACAAAAACGTAATGCAATATCCGAAGTATTTGGGAGAGCAAGTTAAAAGAAAAAAAATTTTAAAAAAGCTAGCTTTGAGATAGGAAGCTGTAGTTATAGGAAACATCTGGAGCCAAAATAACAGCTCACCTCTGGCAAAAGGGGGAGGGAGGGAGGTGCATTCTGGCTTCTCCCTCTCATGCTCTGCTCCACTCATTCCCCTGCTCTTGCTGCTTAAGCAAGTGCCACAGCTTTCCAGGTGATTGCCTGGCAGGTGGGTCCCAGTCCCTCAAGCAGCAGAAGACCAGCTCGGGGGAGCAAGATTTCTTGCTACGTCAGTGAGCCATATAGCTTGACATCCAGCATTAGAGCTAGTGCAGGGAAGAAGCAGGGCTAGTGCAGGTGTGGTGCGGGGGGGGGCCACGCAGAAACCCCACCAGGTTTTAGCAGTTGGTTTCTGAACTGCGCTCTTCTTTAGGCTGAGACAATTAGATCTCCTATTTTAATTTCAAACACCTTTTTTTTTTAGGATAGGATAGAATGGAATGGAATGGAATCGAATCGAATCAAATAGAATAGAATAGAATAGAAAGAATAGAATAGAGTAGAATATTTCAGTTGGAAAATACTACAACTATCATCTAGTCCAATTGCCTGACCACTTCAGGGATGACCAAAAGTTAAAGCATGTTATTAGGGGCATTGTCCAAATGCCTCTTAAACGCTGACAGGCTTGGGGCATCGACCACCCCTCTAGGAAGCCTGTTCCAGTGTTCGACCACCCTCTCAGTAAAGAAATGCTTCCTAATGTCCAGTCTAAACCTCCCCTGGCACAGCTTTGAACCATTCCCACACGTCCTGTCACTAGATCCCAGGGAGAAGAGATCAGCACCTCCCTCTCCACTTCCCCTCCTCAGGAAGCTGTAGAGAGCAATGAGGTCGCCCCTCAGCCTCCTTCTGTCCAAACTAGACAAGCCCAAAGTCCTCAGCCGCCATGCCTTCCAGCCCTTTCTCCAGCTTGGTTTGCCTCCTCTGGACGCATTCAAGAACCTTCACATCCTTCTTAATTGTGGGGCCCAGAACTGCACACAGTAATCAAGATGAGGCCGCACCAACGCTGAATACAGCGGGACAACCACCCCTTCTGACGGGCTGGCTATGCTGTGTTTGGTGCACCCCAGGATGCGGTTTGCCCTCCTGGCAGCCAGGGCACACTGCTGGCTCGTCCTGAGCCTGCTGTCGGCCAGCACCCCCAGATCCCGTTCTGCAGGGCTGCTCTCCAGCTGCTCCTCTCCCAGTTTATACTTGTGCCCGGCGTTACTGCGTCCTGGGTGCAGGATCCAGCATTTGGACTTGTTAAACTTCATCCCATTAATCCTAGCCCAATGCTTCAATCTATCTAGATCCCTCTGCAAGGCCTCTTGTCCCTCAAGAGAGTCAACAGCACCTCCCAGTTTGGTATCATCAGCAAACTGGCTAATGGTGCATTCAACTCCTGCATCCAGGTCGTTGATAAATATATTGAACGGGACTGGCCCTAGAATTGAACCCTGAGAAACACCAGCCCCAAAAGGGAAGTGTCAGAAGTGGGATTCGAACCCACGCCTCCAGGGGAGACTGCGACCTGAACGCAGCGCCTTAGACCGCTCGGCCATCCTGACCTATAGAATATTGCTGCTACTACTGTGTAAGTTGCGTATTTGTAGATGTTTTTAGTGATGCTATATTGTAATATTTTTCTTACCCAGAGGATGTTAAATATTATTCCAAACTAAAATGTACATTGTGTTGAATCTAATGTAACTATAATAACAGATGTTATGGTACATGCAGCTGTTTTTATTCTGTGAGTACCTGAGTGTTGGTATGTTGAGAAAGAAGCAGGGACTGTTGCACATAAATTACGTATGCCATGTAGCAGAAGTTTGAAGGTGTACAGAAATGAATAAAAATGTGGTATGTTGCACAAAGGCATTGCTTAAGGCTGATTTGTTTCCTGTAATGTCTATGAAAATCCCCTTGAGACAGGTACAAGTTATTCATGGGGAGAATTCTCTGTGACATTTGAAAGGGGACTGTGACACTGAAACAAATTGTATGTTCCCATGCTGCATTTTTATAAAAGGTATTCACGTACTTGAAAGTTGCATCCAGGAAGCATAGAAATTTGGTCACAATTTCGGAGTAAAAGTCAATACGGAAGGCAAGAGGTATACTTGTTTGGGAGCATCAACCATCTAATGGCTCTGTTTGGAATGTAAATTTAATAGAAAAATCAAATTTTAGAAGGGACAACCAGAAACTATTAGAAATGGCAAGTATACTTCTGGCCCCAAAACGTAATTATTCCCCAGAACCTTAAGGAACAACATTTTCCAATGGCAAAAAAGGCTACAGTCTCTACTAGATCGGTCAGAAATTGATACTGATTTTATTTGGTACTGGTATTGGAGGAAAACAGTTGCTACTGTTTGGAGAAACCAATTCTTCTGGCTCCAGTTTGTCAATGTCTCTCTTGCACTGGGGAGCCCAAAGTGCTGGACCCAGTACTCTGATGCAGTCTCACTGGTGCTGAGTAGAGGGAAATAATGACTTGTCTTGACCTGCTGGCCATGTCCTTCCTTAGAGATACACGAGAGTTGACTGGACAAGGCCATGTCTTGTCCTGACTTCAGAATTAGATCTATCTTCAAAGCTGGCCCTGCTTTGAGCAAGGTGTTAGAGCAGGTAAGTTGCTAAAGGTCCCCTCAAGCCTTAATTGTTCTGTGATTCTACAATTATGTGCCATAATTTTGAACAATTTTATGTAACAACACTCTTACGAATTGAGAGCATTAATGCTGTATCTTGGATATGTAGTTAATGTGTCCCAAACCTTTGCATTTTTACCCTTGTACTCATTCTAGGGCAATAAGTAGTCTTGTCTGAGTCCTAACTGTATGTAAAGACGAGCCTACGTAACCAATATTTTTGTAACTGGAAATTTTATACTTCTTGTTATGATGGGAGACAGAAGGTATGCTGTAATGCATTTCAGCATTCCAGTCTTGGAGAAAGAGCAGGCCTGGTTGACTTACTGGGAGGGATTCTTTTATGGGCAGAGGTGCAATTTTCCCATATTTAGCATTAGTAATATATTTAAATGCTGTGGAAGCAGGGACTTGGTACCAAAGGTCACAAAACCTGTTTATCTGGAGTCAAAAGTTTTGCCCAAATATATCCTGAATGGCTGGGAAACGTAATTAAATAGGTCTTAATTTAAATCAAGTCTAAGTCATAAAGGTAACATTACTCACTGGCTTCAAGACTTGTGGATCACACAAGGAAGGCTCTTCTTGCAGAACTAAGTGCGTACCAAACAGTGACCTCAGTGAAGAATCAGCCCAAGCCTACTCCTGCACAGCACCAGTGTCTACTTTACCAGTGAGAATTTTTTGGCCCAGAACTTCATTAGTTAATTCTCAGGCTGTTGCCCAAAAATCTGCTGATCTGGCTAACTTGCTGGTCAAAATGTAGTGGTACTTAGTTTGCAAAGGGTGGATTCAGCCTCGATTGCTGACCCACGACTGAATTTCATATAGCAGTTGCCATACTGACTGAATTGTGCTCTAGTAAGTGAACTGGAAACCTCAATAAAAATTACGTATTTATCAAGATGTATGTATTCCCCAACTGCTTTGACAGAGTCTTAACTAACTGCCGGTCCATCACACAGTCAGACTCATTGGACTTGAGGCAGGAGGTTGTTCTGTTGCAGGATGTTGATGGGCTCCAGCAAATGTGTTCCTCAGCCACTGAAACGAAGTCCCTGTGACGTGAGGTGCATTGGTGTTATCCATCGGAAGGGTTAGCTCTACTGGTTCCCAAGTTGTCGTGGATGAGTGGAACGTACCTCACTCAGAAGACAGAAGCAGTAATATGTTTTATTGAGGTAAAATAATAATTTGACAGAGTTCAGTAAGTTTCATGGAATTTAACAGCGTTTAACAGTGGTTTGACAAGGTTCATCTTATTAATTACTGCATGGAAGAAACATACAAAGGAAAATTGAGTTAGAATCGAGTTAGAATGATTCACACAGAGACCGGAGGTGAGAGTAAGGAACACCCTCCCGTGCACTCTCGAGGTTCAGAGTGGACCCCATTGCTTTCTAAACTCCTTATGGAGCCTAGATGTAGCTGGACCCAATCTTAGTCTCAGACTTGGACAATGGTTTATGCCTAATGGAATTATCTATACAATGTTTATAATAATATTGAGTAACTACATGGATTAGTAATGTTTCATTAGTATTAATTCAGCATGCTGTCAGTCACTTACCGAGGGTTTGTCGCAGGTAAGGGACCTCTCCGCCTTGGGTAAGGAAGGATCTCTCAGTCTCAGGTGAGGAGCCTCAAACCTTGAGAGGCGTCCCTGCTCCCGGGGAGAGTCACCTGGCGTGCAGTCCAGCTGCAGTTCAGGGAGAGCTCAAACTGGGCCCATCCTGATGGTGGTATTTGTAGAGTGAAGTAGTTGGCTGCTAGTCCATGGTATAGACAAGATACGTGTCTTTGTTTTAGCTCTGGTATCTTGTTCTGTACTTTGGTTATCTTGCACTTTTGGGTTTCGAAACCACCTTTTGAAGCATTTTTCCGAGGCACCTTCACTCCCTTCTACATGAGCCAGGAGCTTCCAGCTCGCAGGTTCACCACAGGGCGTGAGGCTGTTGCTCCTCGGTCAGCCTGAACCACAGTACGGCTGGGGTCAGGCGCATCCGTCTCACAAGTGCGTGTTCTGATGGCAGCCGGTGCAGAACAGGAAGCTCGGTCCTGTCGGGTATCCTTACTGATATTCCCCCGTACGTCTTCGTGCTGGTGCCCTACCTAAGATTTCAATAATAGACTCCTATTCTTAGCATATTTGGAGAAAATCTGGTTCCGTTTTGTATTACTTGTGCTTGTAACAAAAAGCAGTGCAAAGTCTGAGTTTAGTTTTCAGAATACCTGATGACAGCCGACATTGTTCTAGAAAGTTCAATGAGATAATGGAAAATACTGAAAAATAATTTTAATGTGGCTGTGCGTAATAAAATCCTTAGTAATGACTTGTCCTCTGAAAGCACATTTGAAGAATCAAGTTAAGAATAATGCTAAACCCATATAAGCTAATGTGAAAATGTCGGCAGTGATCACACTGATCAATGGAGCTTCAAGTGCTGTTCACATTACAGTGAATTAATGGATTTAATCAGAGTAACAGGAAACATTTTTGGGGAAAAACATCTTTCCTCAAATAGAACTCAGTAAAATAGTAGGATTTTTCTTTTATTCGTATTTTTTTCCCTTGTGAGTTTACAGCTGTTGTACCTGCCTGTAATGTCAGTCGATGAGGTTTACGATTTTATGGATGTTACATGATGCTTCATAAAACTCCTTACAATTAGAAAGGGAAACAATGTTTGTAAATTCTGGTTTTATTTTGGGCAAAATTCAGAAATAACAGGTAGCAACAAGGGGGTTTCCGGATTCAGAAGAGTAGCCAGACTCCACACTTGGATGTGGGTACACAGTTTTTTCTGATTATGCTCCAGCTTCTGGTTGTCACTCCCTAAATACTTCCTGGAGAAAGAGATTTAACCCAGGACCATTTAGAGCTGAAATGATGTGCAGAATGGTCAGCTAAGCTGGCAAGTCTTGGGGCTGTAACCTTCATACCCAGAACACCTGGGAAGAGAAAGTAATACGTACTCATCGCCTAAGCTTACATCCATACAACCCTGTCAAAAACCAATGAAGCTGCAGGGGTCTGAATTTAGCAGTGCTATTCAGTTTTAATACTGACTTTGAAATTGTTCTTGTAGATGTCATGGTAAAGCTTACTGTGCTGTAGTGATTTACGCTGACGTCAGTGTACGGTAGCAGTCGATCTATTTAAGTGCTCCAGGTCCAGCGTCTCCAGCCCTGGAGATAAAAGGCATCATAACATCCCTTGATACCAAAAGGCCTCTCCCACCTTTTCTGTCCCTCCTCTGTCACTTGATAGCCCCTCCTTGGCCATTCTGGGTTTCTGTCCTGCTTTAATCAAAGCCACTCACAAAGTGAGAGCATCGTTTGTGCTTTTGTGCTGTTCTTTCTCCAACTAGGAGAATTGTTTTCCTCCTTATGTTTCAGGGCTCTTCCTGTGGGCTGTGAAAGAAATACTAATTCATAAAGAATGGCTGAATCCTGTGGGATCAATGCATCTCCTTCCAAAGAGAAAGTGGAGTATGTTATATGGATGATAATGTGGTTAAATGTGGTTAAATGGAGACTTGCTTTAAAAATATGATGCCTTTTCAATACTTACGTAACATTTGGCTCCTAGTTCCGCAAATGCTGATGTGCTTAACAGGTATCACTAGTCCTGTTGTCAGACCTTTGTGGTTGCACAAACAGTAATAGAAAGCGATGCATAGACTCAAAATGTTATCAGGAACCTGGGAAGCTCTCTTCCCGCTCCATGTAATCTTTAGGGACCAGACTCACTCCTTTATATTAAAAAATTATCTACATCAGAAGCAGAAACACATTGTGAGCTAGAAGCAAGACTGCTGTTCATCAGATCCACGTCGTCTCAGCTGCAAGCTGTCTTTGCAGCAGAACTTCAAGTCTTGTCGTGGTCACAGGTAGAAATGGGCTTGAATAGTAATAGAGGCTTTGTCCTGGGCATATTCTAGCCATTCTAGTGGGAATCAGAGATTTGAGGGGGGCAACTGAGAAAAAAAACGATCTTTGTCTTACTCTATTCACATGGGTGAGTTATGAAATAACTCATCCTCAAAACACCATATAAGTACGAAGGCTCATAAACCTCCTTTGAATTAAGTACATTCCCTTAAATTTCCAAAATTAGTAAACTACATTTGAAGATACAAAGCAGATTAAATGTATGGAACCCTGTGGTGGTTATAGGAAATGGGAATACTAGAGAAGGCTGGCATAGCGTGTCTGCACTCTGTGATGGTAACAGAAGATGCCTCAGGAGCGTATGTTATCAGCAGGATCCAGAAGAAGTGTGTGTGTGGCAGGGGAGGGAGAATTCCTTCTATCCCCTGAAACTGATGCGGAGTATCAGCTTTTTTTTTCTCCCAAATCACTATTTCATCATGAACTTGAGTAGCAACTGGAGAGCTCTTTGCTCTGTGATTGCTGCCTGTTGAGCTGGAATAACTTTTTTTCTTCATACTTTTAATTCCAAAGTGTAAATCGGGGAGTTCTTCAAAACAAAAAGATCGAACTGCCTTTATTTTAATAATCATGTCTGCTGATCACAAGAGTCATGAGTATGTTCCTGTTTAGGGTAAGGCATTGACAGCTGTGAGGATAGTGAGTGGATTTCTTGTCCACTTTCATTAGAACAAATTCAAATGAAGAGCTGAGCTCAGTCCTGTTCCCGACCTGTCCTCTTCCTGTCCAGTAACCTTTCAACTCCCTTGCATAAATGTAGTTACATTTATGACTATAAGTCCAGGGTGTGGATGTGGGTCTGTATTTAACATGGCTGCAGTAAAAGGTAACTTGACAGCTGACACTGGGGCAGAACCTGACCTGCAAAATCCTAATTACTAATTGATGAGCAAGCATCTAACCTGACTTTCAGCTTCCAGCTCAAGTGTTCTAGCAATGAAAAATATCCTTGTGCTTGTCTGGGAAAAAGAAAAAAAAAAAAAAAGAAAGAGAATCTGTAAATCATTGGAGATGTGCTAAGCATGGAAACTTGTAATGACAGAGTAACGATGTTTTATTATTAACAGTGAGTTTCTTTTAATTTAAAATATTTAAAAAGCTTAAATATTTCAAGCACAACTGCACATTTATACTCTGTTAAGTTCTGTTCTTATTTATAAAGGCAATAGCAAGCAAACTATTGAACGTGAAGCAGCTAAGTGTTGCAGCCTCGTCGTAATTAATTGATGTTAAAAGTATCAGATGATACTCTGTTTCCCAGGCTCTCAAGTGGAAGAACCAAGGATGAAAGTAGTTTATCGCCTAACCGGTGCTGGAGGCCCTGTGTCCACTCCTGGCGCTGTCCAGGAAGGCTGAGACACAGTAGAGAAGTTTTAGCTAAACAGGGCCAGGGTTTGGCTGTTAGACCTGGTTGTGGAGAGCTGGATGCAACAGCAAGAGACTTAGTGAAGGGGGAGCTCCAGAAGGGCTTGCCTCCTGCTATCTAGAGGAGGGAGAACCGTATGGGATTATCTATCATCTAGGGCATTGCAGGTGGTTGGCTTTTCAGATTTTTGCAGGGTAATAAACAAGCTTCGAAGAAAGGACAGTAAGCTGACTGTGGCTTGGTTTCTATTTCCATGTGATAAAGCCACTTCCTACTTAGCAAAATTCTATGAAAACTGTAAATCCCAGACCTGTTGGTCCTGGATACTGGTTGTGCTTGGTACCTCCTTTTGCACATTCCAGCCTTTCTCTCCTCTCTAGATGGAAAGGATGGTGCCTGTGGCCATTTGCTCTCTGATACACAAGTAAATGCTGCTTTGTAGGTGCAGAGGACAGAGGTAATGAATTTCCAGCTGATTTTATGTGGGCTTATTTGTAATAAAAAAGAATGCAACAAGTGCAGCACTGCTAATTATCACACAATGGCAATGATGATAAGTAAGAATGATACTATATATATTATATAATAAAAATACTGAAATATCTAGTAATGATTAGCATATTATAAATATGTGGAAGGTTTCTCAGGAGTGTTGTATGTTTGGAAAGTGGGGGGTTTTAGTGCAGTTGTCAATACTAGTCTTGTGACTGTGTTATGCAGTATGTGAAAGAAATAAGCAATATGTTAAGTGGCAGATACCTAGCCCTTCACTGCATACAGAAAATAGTAAGCCAGTAAGTGGCAAATATTAGCCATTCCCTTAGACTTCCCTCTTTTTCTAAAAGCAAGATCTTTACGCATTTACTTCTCTTACCCTAAAGAGAGATAGTGTCTTTTTCTTTCCCTCAAAAGACTTTCTATTTTCATGATTAATATGTTCGTTGCATACTGTGAAGAGGGAATCTCTGCTTCTCTCTGAGACCCGTGCTGACTCCCCATCGTTTGCTCTCCAAACTAACATAAGGACTATTTGTGTTTGCAACAAAAAGAAATCATACTGATTCTGAGTACAATGTTGACATTTTAGAAACTGTTTCAGGCTCTTCTTAATATTTAGACAAACTAAATGTTTGCTTTTTGTGGTGTTGCTGTTGACATTTCTTAAGGGAATTGCTGAAGATGTTAACAACTTCCCAGCACAGGCATGCTGTAATGGAATAGTTCTTTGCTTGTGCTCCTGACACAAATTCCTCTTAACTGATGTTTTTGCTGAAAGTAATGTGATTGTGATAACTTATGTGAGTCAGGGTAAATGTGAACCAGCCCTGGCTATTTTGGGGAGCACAAATGTCTGCTAAAGTCCTTAGTGGTTTGCTTCTTGCAGATATAACAAGCAGAAGGTGCCAATTTATTGTGTGCATCAGAGCCTCTGTGCTGCACAAACATCTGCAGTGCAGAGCGGGAAGGAAGTCTGCAAGGAGCACTGGTAATTGGCTAAGCCTGACAGCCAGGAGAGCTTGTAACTCAGCCAACAGAAACCGGTCAGTTAGAGGTTTGGCTAATTTTGAAGCCAGTAGCCATGAAAACAATCACATAGCAGAACCTGCCCTTACATGTGGAGCGTATGCCCCAAAGGCACTGTAGGTTAGACACAGATTGCTGTTATTGTGAGTTTGCTTTTTTAAGCCATGCTTTTGAACCTGTGCACTGCCGTATCTTTAATATCTGGTCAATACAAAGAGTGCGTAATTACGTTAGCAGTTAACCCAGGACTATCCACTTAGGGAATTTCTTTAACCTTTTATGTGTGAAGGTTTTGAAGACTCTTCAAGCAGGTTGGATTTTGTTCTGGAATCCCTGATTAAAAGCATGAAACTCTTACATGCAGCCAGACAGCCAGTTTAGCCTGTGGTCTTGTATTAAAAATACCCACATTGTTATCTACAAGAATCAGCTATAGCTTATAATCTTTTAGCAATACTGTATCTTTTTGACTGGTCACCATGTATTGCAGCTTTGGAACAAGTTTTCCGCAAAACACATTTCTGTTTTAAAATCTTTTCATTGAAAAGCATTTCTGTTTCTGGGATTATCCTAACCTCGGCTGTTATATCTCTGCGTTTTCAGTGAAATTGCAGAGAAACTCATTTGCAAGAGAGTCGTGCAGCAGCATTTTGGCCATGTTGTTTCTTCCATTTCCAAGCCCTTTGGTGGAGGCTTGGGGTCTATGGCTGTTTCCCTGCCTTGAAAAAGAACAAAAACTGTCAGGAAGAAAGATATTCATCCTAAGGGTAGACTCCAGTTACATTAAATAGAATAGCAGCCACTTGGAGATGGGACTGGAAGGCAGCCAAAAGGACACTGTGAAATTTTTCAATAGTCTGTCCCTACGCCTGTCTTCCAGTGATCGACAGAGAATGTAATTTCAACCTTCAAACTATTCACTGCAACCAAAAGGAAGTGAATGCTGTTCCGGCTCTATTTTAAAGAGCGTTGTAACCTAGATGAGAAGATACTGTTCTCTCAAATGTGCGTGTCGTTCTACTACTGCAGTAAATCATTGCAGATATTACTACTTAAGTAAATTGTCCTTTTGACTGTCCTGTATGTGTTTCGTAAGGAAAAAATTTGGCCTTGAACAGTGGATATAACATAATTTCAATGAGTGCTTTGATTAAGGATTTCTCAGATGGTCCTTGCTGCTTGTAATGTTAGCTGGAGGCAGTCAGCCTGGAATCGCCAAGTGAAGTCATGTTTTGAGGCATTAATGTAGTGACGACATCAATTGGCGTTCCTTGCAATGTCTGCAAAAGTGTTTAATTATATGCTGTAACTTCTTTATGAAAATCTCTCAGGTTTATGTATGTAAAGGCAGATGGTCCATGATTTAAAGCGAGATTACAGCCTCATGAATCTCCAGCAATTCCAGGCATGTGTTTGCAGTAATATCTATTCCTTCCTTGTGAGAGATCTCTGTAGCCTCGTGTCATTGTATGTGAGACGTAAGTCATTGAACCTGGTGGTGCTACAAGGGCTTCGTCTTAGCCGAAGTGAGATCAGAACCAGGTCTGTTATCACTTGGTTTCAGGCACTGCTGTTCCCTTCCCAGTGGGATCTCTACGTATGTCTTCTAAGGGAGGGGAGGAGCTGAGCCCTTTTAAATTTTAAAACATTGCATTTTAGTGAAAGCAGTGATATGAAAAATAAAAAGTTGCATTACCTAAGTGGTTCCTTAATAAAAATCTCATTTTTACTGTCAAATATTTGGGATCTTTTCTGTTAAATTATGTGTATTCTAATATTTGTGTAGTGTGGTGTTTGTGTTTTCTTTCCTACTGAAATGTACAGTTGTATTTGTAATGCCATTTAAAAAAAGGCAACACCCTGCCCCTTCTTTCTGCACATAACGTTAGGGTAATAGTTGCTTCAGTAAATAGGAAAGTAAAGAGGTGGGAGGTGCCCTCTATGAATGTGTTGTGGATGTAAAGAAGTAAAGATGATGTTCAGCTTCAGAGAGATGAGCTGTAGGATTCAGGAATGGAAAATCATAGGTACAATACGCACACATAAGGGTTCAGTTACCACTGAATAATAATTCCTCAGAGCTTTTAATGTACTTTATTCTCGGCTTCCCACAGAGTAACCTGCTCTGTTTTCCAGGTAGGTGTCAAAGTACTGGGGAGGTAAATGATCCGCCCAAAGCCCCGTGATCCCGCCTAGGCCATGGACAATCCCTGAAAGTGCCAGTAAGTATGGCACTTATTATGAGATATATGGGGTGTTGCACAAATGTAGAGTCTTGTCTGAAATCCCCAGCGACCACAGCTAGTAATTATGAAGAGCAGCAGTTACCACTGTGAGCAGTCCATTAGCTTCGACAAAAACTGCGTTGGTGCATTCAAGAGTAAAATGATGTCCTTCTATTTTTTCATTAAATGTAGGTAGGGCTGCATTTTTGCAGTGCTAAAAATCTGGATTTATGACATGTTGGCTAAAGTGGTCTTCAGGCCAGATAGTTTTACCCAATAAAATTTTTTAAATGTTTGGCAAATAGAGGAGAAAAAGCCATTTAATAGCCCCCTTTAAATTCGGTATTTGGTAAACACACTAGAATCTAGTGCTCTGGCTCAGATTTCTGCCTCTCTGCTTGTGTAGAGTCTGTTGCTTCTAAAGACCATGATCTATGAGATGAAAATAATAATGGACGACACCAAGTTGGGCAGGAGTGTTGA
>NW_009198415.1:0-472 GCF_000690835.1 Fulmarus glacialis | reverse complement strand
CGATTTTCCCTTAGTGAAGCCATGTTGGCCATCACCAACCACCTCCTTATTTTCCATGTGCCTTAGCATAGTTTCCAGGAGGATCGGCTTCACGATCTTGCCGGGCACAGAGGTGAGATTGACTGGCCTGTAGTTTCCCAGGTCTTCCTTTTTTCCCTTTTTAAAAATGGGGGTTATGTTTCCCCTTTTCCAGTCAGTGGGAAATTCACCGGCCTGCCATGACTTCTCAAACATAATGGATAATGGCTTAGCAACTTCATACGCCAGTTCCCTCGGAACCCGCAGTTGCATCTCATCAGGTCCCATGGTCTTGTGCACTTTAGGTTCCTTAGATGTTCTTGAACCTGATCTTCTCCTACAGTGGTCAGTTCTTCATTCTCCCAGTCCCTGCCTTTGCCTTCCGTGGCTTGGGTGGTGAGGCTTGAGCACTGGCTGGTAAAGACCGAGGCAAAAAAGTCATTGAGTACCTCCA
>NW_009198414.1:0-3974 GCF_000690835.1 Fulmarus glacialis | reverse complement strand
GACTGCTGGTAAATGATGGAGAGCTTCATATAATTCTTGTACATGACAGAAAGTTATAGAGAAGGGGGAAAAAGGAAAGAATTTAACATATTCCAGTGCTTTTTTTTCTTATCCCCTATGCATCTTTTTATAAGTGTTTTCCATCAGCTTACAAATAGGCAATACTTCTTTAAAATGTATGATATAAAAATAATACTAATAAAAACTAAAGTTAATAATAAAGAAACCATCTTATGACCTATGAGGTTTCACACCAGGGACTGAATTTCAGGTTCTTGAAAGATTACTTGCTATGGAGAGCTTGTGAAAAGCCATTCTCTCAAACACGTTGGGTTAAAAAAAGAGAAAATCACCTTTATTATTGCAAATAAGTTGAAATCAGTTCACAACCAAAAAATCACCTAATGAATTAATGGCTTGAAATTATTTTTTTTTCTTTTTAGTCTGATCTGTTAATAGAAATAATTTAGGAAAGAGAAACTATCTATGATCCTCAAATTGTTCCTTTAAACAGAAAGTGGCATTTCTGTAATTTAAAGGAGGCACCAGGCTTAACACTCCAACTCCTATGTGATCCAGAGATCTTCGAGTTTCTTTTAGCTGTTAGGACCACTTCATGGAGAGTTTTTCACCAAGACAGCAGCTTTAGGAAATCTGACTTTTCCCAAAGATGTTCTATAGAATATTATTACTGCGCTGCCCTCTCCTTTCCCCTGCCTTTTCAGGGGCAAACAGAATCTGAAAAATCATGTTGCCAATTACTATGGATGTTGTCATGGTTTCCCGAGAGAACGAGACAAGAATTTTACAGTAATTACATATTTATTTATCTATTAGACAGAAATTTAATGGGTTGTTGTTGCAAAACTAGAAGAATGTAAGATAACCCTAAAATATAGGGTAATACTATATATGACCTTTTTAAGAATAGCGTATGACTAACTGATGAAAGATTTTCTACAATATCTGTGTTCTCAAGCCTAGAGAATAATTTGTGCTTTATCCTGACAATTCTTTACTTCAAAATGCTCAAACCATATGTTCTTGAGGCCAAAATATTTTTAAACTATATTTAGACTCCTTCCTAAGTGACTTGGGTTTCAAAAAGTGCCAAGCAGCTAACACCAATACCTGGAAACATCTACAGCTAAAACATCAGGTTGGGAAAAAACGATGAAAAGAGAAAAATCAAAAAGAACCAGCTAATTTAAAAGAACAGTATTGTTTTGTGCAAAATGTTTTGTTGTAGTGGACAGGTTTAAGTCTCTAGTTCAAGTCAAGGACGAATGCTTCCTGGTTTTGTACATATATCACTTAAATCCATGTTCTGTACTTTTATAATTAATGTTTTGACACTGACTTAAATGAAAAGACCTAAGTCAGAAGCCAAAAGACTTGAGGGGGTGGAATTAATCTGACCATATGTTGATGTTTATATCTGAGTTAATCTCACAGAGTCCCTTCAGAGTTAGAGGAGAGATATATTGCCTTCCTGGGTAAGATTTGTCGCATCCTGAAGTAGGTACCTAAAATAAACTAGATGAATCATGTCCCAAAATACCTGGTTCTCACCACTGGCTGTGAAAGGTGCAGGTATAGACATTCGTGTAACAGTTTTCTATAGCTAGGTGGCTTCCACCAGTGATATTGAATCATGTGCAATTTCAGATTAGAGAAGAACTGAAGTGATAAGTACTTCCAAATAACAGCACCAACTGGGGTCCAAAGAAATCCATCTTAGCAGCAGAGATGCCTGTTTTGGGAACAGTTCAGTATTAAACACACACAAAAGGTAATTACTGTGTAGCCTATCCCCTGTCCCTCGCGGTATGGCAGGACGAACGCTCTCCTATTGGTCTAAATATGGTAATTCGCAAATAGATTGTACCACTTAAATTTTGAATGCATAGTTGGTAATATGGTAAACATACTTTTAGGTTCCCTTTTCTAAGAATCATACATAGCTCCTTTCTTATGATGCAGTTTAGGAACTGATACAGTGTTAAGTATGAGGAAATGGGATTATCACTGAGTATTCAGGAAACTGAAGATATGGTAGTGACAGAGGATTAATGTTGCTAGCTGTGCTCCAGCTAGCAGTGCTAGCAGAAGCAGTAAAAATATTAGGGCCTGAGCTTCAAGAATAGTTAGCAACTACATTATATATCAACAGTCGGTCCTTAGCTGGTTTGCGTTTTTAATGATCACTTACTGGCAGGGCTGTCCATGGTGGCTGGCAGAGGTGGAAACATAATGGTCCCAGACCTGACTGAGTGTGGGATGTGGCAGAACAGTGTGCTCCCAGACACTCCGCGCTCAGCTCCCTGCTTTCCAGTGGGAAGCTCTGGTCTGACAGCCACCAGACACAGGACGTCTGGCATTGTCCCTTCTCCCAGCCTGTGCCAGCTGCTGTCCCCCCCAGGCTGGGACCCTCACAGAAGGGAAAGTGTGCCAGGATTGACCTCTGCCCTGGCTAACATTCCCATGCCCAAGCTCTCCTGCACTTTGGCAGGGGCAGCTAACTCCTGCCTTTATCTTCCTCTCTAAGCATCCTCTTGCATAGGCTTTCCTCTGCCGGGAGGCCCAGGAGGATGGCTTGGCTGACTAACCGTCTTGGCCTCTCCAGCACCCTTTGCCCTGCCCTCCGCAATCTTTCATCCTGGAGGCTGCCCCTCCACAGCGGGTGCTGAGGCATCTCCATGCCGACAAGTGCCAAGAGTGACTAGTGCCAAACTGACAGTATTCTCTGAGTGCTAGAGAGGCTTACAGTGGTTCCTCTAGCTAGAGTGAAACAAACAGCTGAATGGATATACCCACTAATAGTAGCAGATTATGCAATAGGTCAGAGCATTTAATGTGAGTAGATTTTAACAAAGTAAAACCAAAGTAGCAGATTTGTCTTTCTGTCACTTTCTCCATTATATGATCCCCAGTTTGAAGTTGTCTCAATTTAGAATATGGTACACACTTGGTCTCCCTTAGAGGACATATCTGCTTTTCAGATCAGAGAACTTTTAATGGTTTTTTTTCTTCTCCTAATCACTTTGTCAATTAAGATTCAAAATTCCCACTTCTTTTATCACCAGTCTAAGGAAAAAAAAGCATGGACAATTCTATCTTGACATTTTTTTCTTAACAGAAATTAAACAAGCAAAATAACAGTGAAGGAAGAAGAACTGTTCATATAAAATTCCAAACGTATATGCAACACTTTCTCTTTAAAAAAGTCTTAAAGTCATATGTACGTATTAAGCAGATACAATGATAAGGTAAGAATAATAACCATAAAAATGATTTTGATGGCTTTAATGTGAGTTAAGTTAGAGGATAATATAATTACTCTCAGTAGTTTAACTGACACAGGGTAAAAATTTATCTCTGCAGAGAGCCAACACAAGATTTACACATAAATTCAATTCTATGTACATTCTATTGTGGGCATTTCAGTGATCTGTAGGACCCTTTCAGATTTCTGCCCCATGGCAAGTTACATCTATTGCGAATATTGGCAGCATGACTTTGACCTTCGTCCTAGTAATTACACATATTTCTTTATAGTAGGACGCACAAGACATTAGGGGAAATGAAGAAAAAAAAAATCATCCCTTCAAAACAAAAGAATCCACTGTGTTAACAAACTAGCATTTTAGCTGAGTGGCTTAGAGACAAAACCTACATTTGTTTTTGTCAAAGGCAAGGAATTAATTTTAATATGGACTCATGCACAATTAAGATCCTTTTACGTTTATTCTCACCCAGACTGGCACTTACTCAGGAGTGGTAGAAAGATGTCCATTGCCTTCACATGAATGTCCCTCAGGGACAGGACTATGGAGGATAGCTGAGAATTGTGTGATACATGCTCTTTTCATGCACATATCCAAATCTTCAATCCCAGCATGTGTTCATTCTCACAGCCTTCAGAAAGGAGTTTTAAATACTTCTCCAGCTTATTGTTCCCACAGCAACAACTA